>NW_027141127.1:619067-659067 GCF_036365525.1 Heterodontus francisci | reverse complement strand
ACAAGCTGTGAGTGTGCAACTCAGGATGTGTATCGCTCTGATTTTAAGTTTGAAGGGGTTTTATTCTGAGGGAGTGAGGGTTGAGTCACTCTGATTGCACATTACACGCGGCAGAGGGGCCCCAGTGATTCTGTACCTGCTCTCTGTCTGTAACAGTCCCTCACTCTCTTTCCCTCTCTGTAACACTCCCTCACTCTCTCTCTCTCTGTATCAGTCCCTCATTCTCTCTCTGTAATGCTCCCTCACTCTCTTTCTCTGTAACAGTCCTTCACTCTCCCTCACTCTCTCTCTGTAACACTCCCTCATTCTCTCTCTGTAACACTCCCTCACTCTCTCTCTGTATGTAACAGTCCCTCATTCTCTCTCTGTAACACTCCCTCATTCTCTCTCTGTAATACTCCCTCACTCTCTCTCTCTCTGTATCAGTCCCTCATTCTCTCTCTGTAATGCTCCCTCACTCTCTTTCTCTGTAACAGTCCTTCACTCTCCCTCACTCTCTCTCTGTAACACTCCCTCATTCTCTCTCTGTAACACTCCCTCACTCTCTCTCTGTATGTAACAGTCCCTCATTCTCTCTCTGTAACACTCCCTCATTCTCTCTCTGTAATGCTCCCTCACTCTCTTTCTCTGTAACAGTCCTTCACTCTCCCTCACTCTCTCTCTGTAACACTCCCTCATTCTCTTTCTGTAATACTCCCTCACTCTCTCTCTGTATGTAACAGTCCCTCATTCTCTCTCTGTAACACTCCCTCATTCTCTCTCTGTAATACTCCCTCACACTTTTTCTCTCTCATAAACAGTCCCTCACTCTCTCTCTGTAACACTCCCTCACTCTCTCTCTGTAACACTCCCTCTGTCTCTCTGTAATACTCCCTCACTCTCTCTCTCTCTCTCTCATAAACACTCCCTCACTCTCTCTCTCTCTCTGTAACAATCCCTCATTCTCTCTCTGTAATACTCCCTCACTCTCTCTCTCTCTGTAACAGTCCCTCATTCTCTCTCCGTAATACTCCCTCACTCTCTCTCTCTCTCTGTAACAGTCCCTCACTCTCTCTCTGTAATACTCCCTCATTCTCTCTCCGTAATACTCCCTCACTCTCTCTCTCTCTCTGTAACAGTCCCTCATTCTCTCTCTGTAATACTCCCTCACTCTCTCTCTGTAATACTCCCTCACTCTCTCTCTCTCTCTAACAGTCCCTCATTCTCTCTCCGTAATACTCCCTCACTCTCTCTCTCTCTCTCTCTCTCTCTCTGTAACAGTCCCTCACTCTCTCTCTGTAATACTCCCTCACTCTCTCTCTCTGTAACAGTCCTTCACTCTCTCTCTCTCTGTAACACTCCTCGACTCTCTTTTTCTCTATATCTCTCTCTCTCTGTAACAATCCCTCACTATCTCTCTTTAACAGCCCCTCACTCTCTCGCTCCATCTCCCTCCTTCACTCACTCCCTCCTTAACCCTCTCACCACACTACCCCTCCCTCGCACCTGCTCTGTCCGTCCCCTCTCTCCCCATTACTCGCCTTTCTCTATTCCCCCTTCCTGGAGAGAGGGTGGAGGAAGGGAGAGAGGATGGAGGGAGGGAGGGAGAGAGAGAGAGAGAGGGAGGAGGAGGAGGAAGGGAGAGAGGGAGAGAGAGAGAGGGTATAGGGAGGGAGAGAGAAAGAGAGGGAGGAGAGAGGGAGAGAGGGCAGAGGGAGGGAGAGAGAGAAAGAGAGAGAGAGGGTGGAGGAAGGGAGAGAGGGAGAGAGAGAGAGGGTATAGGGAGGGAAAGAGAGAGAGAGAGGGAGGAGGGAGGGAGAGAGGGCGGAGGGAGGGAGAGAGGATGGAAGGAGGGAGCGAGGATGGAGGGAGGGAGAGAGAGAGAGAGAGAGGGAGGAGGAAGGGAGAGAGGGAAAGAGAGAGAGGGTATAGGGAGGGAAAGAGAGAGAGAGAGGGAGGAGGGAGGGAGAGAGGACGGAGGGAGGGAGAGAGGATGGAAGGAGGGAGCGAGGATGGAGGGAGGGAGAGAGAGAGAGAGAGGGAGGAGGAAGGGAGAGAGGGAAAGAGAGAGAGGATATAGGGAGGGAGAGAGAGAGAGAGAGAGAGGGCGGAGAGAGGGAGAGAGGACGGAGGGAGGGAGGATGGTGTGGTGGGCAGAGGACTGGAGGGAAAGTGGGAAGGAGAGTGGAGGGGAGGAGGAGAAGATCACAGAGGCTGTGCTCACAAGAAACTCCCAGATACCAGGACCTCAATGATACAAGAATGTGGAAGGGTGGGTTAGTGAGTGGCACTGGGGAAAAGTGAGGGTGTCAGACCTCCAGCGTGAGGGTCAAGGGTCACGGTGTGGCGATGACCTGGGGCTCGTGACCTTTCAGTGGTGATCGTTCGTGAGCAGAGAGCAGGGTGTGAGGAAACGGCGTGAGGGTGTGAGTGTGAAAGGAGGGAGTGTCAACAGGAACAGACTGGAATCTAATCGAGGGGTTCGGGGGGTTTATATATAGAATAACAGATACCCGGGAGTGAGTTACAGACTGGCATCTAATCGAGGGGTTCGGGGGTTTATATATAGAATAACAGATACCCGGGGGTGAGTAACAGACTGGAATCTAATCGAGGGGTTCGGGGTGTTTATATATAGAATAACAGATACCCGGGAGTGAGTTACAGACTGGAATCTAATCGAGGGGTTCGGGGGGTTTATATATAGAATAACAGATACCCGGGGGTGAGTAACAGACTGGAATCTAATCGAGGGGTTCGGGAGGTTTATATATAGAATAACAGATACCTGGGAGTGAGTTACAGACTGGAATCTAATCGAGGGGTTCGGGGGATTTATATATAGAATAACAGATACCCGGGAGAGAGTTACAGACTGGAATCTAATCGAGGGGTTCGGGGTGTTTATATATAGAATAACAGATACCCGGGAGAGAGTTACAGACTGGAATCTAATCGAGGGGTTCAGGGGTGTTTATATATAGAATCACAGATAGCCGGGAGTGAGTTACAGACTGGAATCTAATCGAGGTGTTCGGGGGGTTTATATATAGAATAACAGATAGCCGGGAGTGAGTTACAGACTGGAATCTAATCGAGGGGTTCGGGGGGGGTTTATATATAGAATAACAGATACCCAGGAGAGAGTTACAGACTGGACTCTAATCGAGGGGTTCGGTGGGGTTTATATATAGAATAAAAGATACCTGGGAGTGTTGATACTGGAATCTGATCCAACTGTTTGAGATTTCCCGTTTCCATGGTTTGACCGTCTCTCTCTCTCTTTTGCCCTCAGCCCTGAACTGCTGTTGACCTCCCGCCGATTCTCCCCGACCTCATCGAGCTCTCTCTCACTGCAGCCGTGGAGGGGTTAGGGTCCTGCAGCATCCGTGCCCTGACCCTGCTCAGCAGTGTGTTTGGGGCCAGTGGCCTCCTGCTCGTCGGCATTGCCGTCAGTACCGATTACTGGCTGTACGTGGAGGAAGGAGTTATCTCCCAGCACAACCAGACCACCGACATTACCATGGCTCTTCATTCGGGCCTCTGGAGAGTCTGCTTCGTAACAGGTAGGGGGCGGGGGGGGCGGGGGGGTGGGGGGGTTGGTGGTGGCGTGCGGAGGGAGGAGGCTGGTGAGGCGGAGCGAGCCGGTTCGAAGGACGCGGTCTGACGCCCTCTGCCTCCCGTCTCTCCCTATGCCGCAGGGCGTGAGAATGGCCGCTGTGTCGCGACTGATTACTTCCAGGAGCCGGAGGTCGAGATCACCACCGAAAACACTGCGAACATTCTCAGTGAGTACCTCTCTTCCTCTGTCGCCAAGCAACCCTGCTTTACTGATCGATTCCACTCCCTCAGAATACTGGGAGCTGCGGAGGGGCGGGGGGCTCCCCATGGGGACTGACCCCTTGCTGGGGTGGGGTGGGGGGAATAGATCTCCCAACAGGCGCCGCCCTCTCATTATCTCATATCGTATCATTATTACAGCCTTAAGGAGCCTCTTGGGGAAGAGTGATCATAATATGAAAGAAGTTCATCTTGAATTGGTGAATGATTTAGTTAAGTCCAAAACTGAATGTTTTTTTCATAGTGCAGTTCTAGCATAACACCCATCCCTGCTCTTCGATTCTGTACATCAGTCACCAAAAGGGAAGTCCCCTGCACGCCTTCCAAATCACTTTTTGTTCCTGGGGATTTATGATGATATTTCTTTCGATGTCTCTCTTTCCAGAGATGGTGAGGACAGCAACTCCGTTCCCGATGGTCAGTCTCCTCTTTGTCTTCATGGCGTTTGTCATCAGCAACATCGGGCACATCCGACCCCAGAGGACCATCTTGGCCTTTGTTTCCGGAATCTTCTTCATTCTGTCAGGTACCTGTTGAGAGGAGCTCTGGTGCATCCTCGGGTCTGGGGTGGTGTGGGGGAGCCCCCGTGTCCGAGGGGAGCGAGGGGGCTGGAGTTTCCCAAGCCTCACAACCCTCACACGCACCCCTCCCACTCCCGCACTAACGTTCTTTCCACCTCTCGCCGCAGGTCTCTCGCTTGTTGTGGGTCTGGTTCTGTACATATCCAGCATCAACGATGAGGTGATGAATCGACCCCGCGGTCCGGAACACTTCTTTCAGTATCACTATGGCTGGTCCTTCGCATTTGCTGCGTCCTCGTTCCTCCTCAAGGAGGTGAGGGTCCGGGGTCTCCTGCTCCCTCTCTCCCACTGTCTCTCTTTCTCATTCTCTCCATCACTCTCTGTCTGTCTCGCACTGTCTCTCTCACTCCCTCTGTGCCTCTCTGTCTCTCTCTCTCTCCATCGTTCTCCTCCCTCTCTTTCAGTCTCTGTCTTTTCTGTCCCTCTCTCTGTCTCCCTTTCACACAAATCACTCCTTCTCTCACTCTTTCTATCTCTGTCTCTTCTCTCTCTGACTCAATCTCACTCTCCCGTTCCCTCTATCTGTGTCTCTATTTTAATTTCTCTTACCGTGTGTCTCTTTCTCTCTGTGCTTCCCATTCTCAGTCTCACTTTGTGTCTCTCATTCTCAATGTCTGTCCCTCCTTCTCTCTCTCTCTCTCTGCCTCTGTCAGTATATCAGTGAGAGGTGTGGGATATATCCAGTGTTACAGTGAGGGGTGTGGGATATATCAGAGTGTTACAGTGAGGGGTGTGGGATACATCAGAGTGTTACAGTGAGGGGTGTGGGATATATCAGTGTTACAGTGAGGGGTGTGCGATATATCAGAGAGTTACAGTGAGGGGTGTGGGATATATCAGAGTGTTACAGTGAGGGGTGTGGGATATATCAGAGTGTTACAGTGAGGGGTGTGGGATATATCACAGTGTTACAGTGAGGGGTGTGGGATATATCACAGTTACAGTGAGGGGTGTGGGATATATCAGAGTGTTACAGTGAGGGGTGTGGGATATATCAGAGTGTTACTGTGAGGGGTGTGGGATATATCAGAGTGTTACAGTGAGGGGTGTGGGGTATTTCAGAGTGTTGCAGTGAGGGGTGTGGGATATATCAGTGTTACAGTGAGGGGTGTGGGATATATCACTGTGTTACAGTGAGCGGTGTGGGATATATCGGTGTGTTACAGTGAGGGGTGTGGGATATATCAGTGTTACAGTGAGGGGTGTGGGATATATCAGAGTGTTACAGTGAGGGGTGTGGGGTATTTCAGAGTGTTGCAGTGAGGGGTGTGGGATATATCAGAGTGTTACAGTGAGGGATGTGGGATATATCAGAGTGTTACAGTGAGGGGTGTGGGACATATCAGAGAGTTACAGTGAGGGGTGTGGGATATATCACTGTTACAGTGAGGAGTGTGGGATATATCAGAGAGTTACAGTGAGGGGTGTGGGATATATCAGTGTTACAGTGAGGGGTGTGGGATATATCAGAGTGTTACAGTGAGGGGTGTGGGATATATCAGAGTGTTACAGTGAGGGGTGTGGGATATATCAGTGTTACAGTGAGGGGTGTGGGATACATCAGAGTGTTACAGTGAGGGGTGTGGGATACATCAGAGTGTCACAGTGAGGGGTGTGGGATCTCTCAGTGTGTTACAGTGAGGGGTGTGGGATATATCACTGTGTTACAGTGAGGGGTGTGGGATATATCGGTGTGTTACAGTGAGGGGTGTGGGATATATCAGTGTTACAGTGAGGGGTGTGGGATATATCAGAGTGTTACAGTGAGGGGTGTGGGATATATCAGTGTTACAGTGAGGGGTGTGGGATATATCAGAGTGTTACAGTGAGGGATGTGGGATATATCAGAGTGTTACAGTGAGGGGTGTGGGGTATTTCAGAGTGTTGCAGTGAGGGGTGTGGGATATATCAGTGTTACAGTGAGGGGTGTGGGATATATCAGAGTGTTACAGTGAGGGATGTGGGATATATCAGAGTGTTACAGTGAGGGGTGTGGGATATATCAGAGTGTTACAGTAAGGGGTGTGGGATATATCACTGTTACAGTGAGGAGTGTGGGGGATATCAGAGTGTTACAGTGAGGGGTGTGGGATATATCAGAGTGTTACAGTGAGGGATGTGGGATATATCAGTGAGTTACAGTGAGGGGTGTGGGATATATCAGAGTGTTACAGTGAGGGGTGTGGGATATATCAGTGTTACAGTGAGGGGTGTGGGATATATCAGAGTGTTACAGTGAGGGGTGTGGGATATATCAGTGTTACAGTGAGGGCTGTGGGATATATCAGAGTGTTACAGTGAGGGGTGTGGGATATATCAGAGTGTTCCAGTGAGGGGTGTGGGATATATCAGTGTTACAGTGAGGGGTGTGGGATATATCAGAGTGTTACAGTAAGGGGTGTGGGATATATCAGTGTTACAGTGAGGGGTGTGGGGTATATCAGTGTTACAGTGAGGGGTGTGGGATATTTCAGTGTTACAGTGAGGGGTGTGGGATATATCAGAGTGTTACAGTGAGGGATGTGGGATATATCAGTGTGTGACAGTGAGGGCTGTGGGATATATCAGTGTTACAGTGAGAGTTGTGGGGATATATCAGTGTTACAGTGAGGGGTGTGGGATATATCAGAGTGTTACAGTGAGGGGTGTGGTGTATTTCAGAGTGTTACAGTGAGGGGTGTGAAATATATCAGTGTGACAGTGAGGGGTGTGGGATATATCAGAGTGGTACAGTGAGGGGTGTGGGATATATCAGAGTGTTACAGTGAGGGGGGTGGGATATATCAGCGTGTTACAGTGAGAGGTGTGGGATATATCAGAGTGTTACAGTGAGGGGTGTGGGATATATCAGTGTTACAGTGAGGGGTGTGGGATATATCAGAGTGTTACAGTGAGGGGTGTGGGATATATCAATGTGTTACAGTGAGGGGTGTGCGATATATCAGTGTTACAGTGAGGGGAGTGGGATATATCAGAGTGTTACAGTGAGGGGGGTGGGATATATCAGAGTGTTACAGTGAGGGGGGTGGGATATATCAGAGTGTTACAGTGAGGGGGGTGGGATATATCAGTGTGTTACAGTGAGGTGTGTGGGATATATCAGAGTGTTACAGTGACGGGTGTGGGATATATCAGTGTTACAGTGAGGAGTGTGGGATATATCAGAGTGTTACAGTGAGGGGTGTGGTGTATTTCAGAGTGTTACAGTGAGGGGTGTGGGATATATCAGTGTTTCAGTGAGGGGTGTGGGATATATCAGAGTGTTACAGTGAGGGGTGTGGGATATATCAAAGTGTTACAGTGAGGGGTGTGGGATATGTCAGAGTGTTACAGTGAGGGGTGTGGGATATATCAGACTGTGACAGTGAGGGTTGTGGGATATATCAGTGTTACAATGAGGGGTGTGGGATATATCAGTGTTACAGTGAGGAGTGTGGGATATATCAGAGTGTTACAGTGAGGGGTGTGGTGTATTTCAGAGTGTTACAGTGAGGGGTGTGGGATATATCAGTGTTACAGTGAGGGGTGTGGGATATATCAAAGTATTACAGTGAGGGGTGTGGGATATGTCAGAGTGTTACAATGAGGGGTGTGGGATATATCAGAGTGTTACAGTGAGGGGTGTGGGATAAATCAGACTGTGACAGTGAGGGGTGTGGGATATATCAGAGTGTTACAGTGAGGGGTGTGGGATATATCAAAGTGTTACAGTGAGGGGTGTGGGATATATCAGTGTTGCAATGAGGGGTGTGGGATATATTAGAGTGTTACAGTGAGGGGTGTGGGATACATCAGAGTGTTACAGTGAGGGGTGTGGGGATATATCAGAATGTTACAGTGAGAGGTGTGGGATATATCAATGTGTTACAGTGAGGGGTGTGGGATATATCAGTGTTACAGTGAGGGGTGTGGGATATATCAGTGTTACAGTGAGGGGAGTGGGATATATCAGAGTGTTACAGTGAGGGGGGTGGGATATATCAGAGTGTTACAGTGAGGGGGGTGGGATATATCAGTGTTGCAGTGAGGGGAGTGGGATATATCAGAGTGTTACAGTGAGGGGGGTGGGAAATATCAGAGTGTTACAGTGAGGGGGGTGGGATATATCAGTGTTACAGTGAGGGGAGTGGGATATATCAGAGTGTTACAGTGAGGGGGGTGGGATATATCAGAGTGTTACAGTGAGGGGGGTGGGATATATCAATGTGTTACAGTGAGGGGTGTGGGATATATCAGTGTTACAGTGAGGGGAGTGGGATATATCAGAGTGTTACAGTGAGGGGGGTGGGATATATCAGAGTGTTACAGTGAGGGGGGTGGGATATATCAGTGTGTTACAGTGAGGGGGGTGGGATATATCAGAGTGTTACAGTGAGGGGGGTGGGATATATCAGAGTGTTACAGTGAGGGGTGTGGGATATATCAGTGTTACAATGAGGGGTGTGGGATATATTAGAGTGTTACAGTGAGGGGTGTGGGATACATCAGAGTGTTACAGTGAGGGGTGTGGGGATATATCAGAGTGTTACAGTGAGAGGTGTGGGATATATCAATGTGTTACAGTGAGGGGTGTGGGATATATCAGTGTTACAGTGAGGGGAGTGGGATATATCAATGTGTTACAGTGAGGGGTGTGGGATATATCAGTGTTACAGTGAGGGGAGTGGGATATATCAGAGTGTTACAGTGAGGGGGTGGGATATATCAGAGTGTTACAGTGAGGGGGGTGGGATATATCAGTGTGTTACAGTGAGAGGGTGTGGGATATATCAGAGTGTTACAGTGAGGGGTGTGGGATATATCAGTGTTACAGTGAGGAGTGTGGGATATATCAGAGTGTTACAGTGAGGGGTGTGGTGTATTTCAGAGTGTTACAGTGAGGGGTGTGGGATATATCAGTGTTACAGTGAGGGGTGTTGGATATATCAGAGTGTTACAGTGAGGGGAGTGGGATATATCAGTGTGTTACTGTGAGGGGTGTGGGATCTATCTGTGTTACAGTGAGGGGTGTGGGATATATCAGAGTGTTACAGTGAGGTGTGTGGGATATATCAGAGTGTTACAGTGAGGGGTGTGGGATATATCGGAGTGTTACAGTGAGGAGTGTGGGATATATCAGTGTTACAGTGAGGGGTGTGGGATATATCAGAGTGTTACAGTGAGGGGTGTGGGATATATCAGTGTGTTACTGTGAGGGGTGTGGGATATATCAGAGTGTTACAGTGAGGGGTGTGGGATATATCGGAGTGTTACAGTGAGGAGTGTGGGATATATCAGTGTTACAGTGAGGGGTGTGGGATATATCAGAGTGTTCCAGTGAGGGGTGTGGGATATGTCAGAGTGTTCCAGTGAGGGGTGTGGGATATATCAGAGTGTTACAGTGAGGGGTGTGGGATATATCAGAGTGTCACAGTGAGGGGTGTGGGATATATCAGTGTTACAGTGAGGGGTGTGGGATATATCAGAGTGTCACAGTGAGGGGTGTGGGATATATCAGTGTTACAGTGAGGGGTGTGTGATATATCAGTGTTACAGTGAGGGGTGTGGGATATATCAGAGTGTTACAGTGAGGGGTGTGGGATATATCAGTGTTACAGTGAGGGGTGTGGGATATATCAGAGTGTTACAGTGAGGGGTGTGGGATATATCAGAGTGTTACAGTGAGGGGTGTGGGATATATCAGTGTTACAGTGAGGGGTGTGGGATATATCAGTGTGTTACTGTTAGGGGTGTGGGATATATCAGAGTGTTACAGTGAGGGATGTGGGATATATCAGAGTGTTACAGTGAGGGGTGTGGGATATATCAGTGTTACAGTGAGGGGTGTGGGATATATCAGTGTTACAGTGAGGGGTGTGGGTTATATCAGAGTGTTACAGTGAGGAGTGTGGGATATATCAGTGTTACAGTGAGGGGTGTGGGTTATATCAGAGTGTTACAGTGAGGAGTGTGGGATATATCAGTGTTACAGTGAGGGGTGTGGGATATATCAGAGCGTTACAGTGAGGAGTGTGGGATATATCAGTGTTACAGTGAGGGGTGTGGGATATATCAGAGTGTTCCAGTGAGGGGTGTGGGATATGTCAGAGTGTTCCAGTGAGGGGTGTGGGATATATCAGAGTGTTACAGTGAGGGGTGGGATATATCAGTGTTACAGTGAGGGGTGTGGGATATATCAGAGTGTTACAGTGAGGGGTGTGGGATATATCAGAGTGTTACAGTGAGGGGTGTGGGATATATCAGAGTGTTACAGTGAGCGGTGTGGGATATATCAGAGTGTTACAGTGAGGGGTGTGGGATATATCAGAGTGTTACAGTGAGGGGTGTGGGATATATCAGAGTGTTACAGTGAGGGGTGTTGGGTATATCAGAGTGTTACAGTGAGGGGTGTGGGATATATCAGAGTGTCACAGTGAGGGGTGTGGGATATATCAGAGTGTTACAGTGAGGGGTGTGGGATATATCAGTGTTACAGTGAGGGATGTGGGATATATCAGAGTGTTACAGTGAGGGGTGTGGGATAGATCAGAGTGTTACAGTGAGGGGTGTGGGATATATCAGAGTGATACAGTGAGGGGTGTGGGATACATCAGAGTGTTACAGTGAGGGGTGTGGGATATATCAGAGTGTTACAGTGAGGGGTGTGGGATATATCAGTGTGTTACAGTGAGGGGTGTGGGATATATCAGAGTGTTACAGTGAGGAGTGTGTGATATATCAATGTGTTACAGTGAGGGGTGTGGGATATATCAGAGTGTTCCAGTGAGGGGTGTGGGATATATCAGAATGTTACAGTGAGGGGTGTGGGATATATCAGTGTGTTACAGTGAGGGGTGTGGGATATATCAGTGTGTTCCTGTGAGGGGTGTGGGATATATCAGAGTGTTACAGTGAGGGATGTGGGATATATCAGTGTGTTACAGTGAGGGGTGTGGGATATATCAGAGTGTTTCAGTGAGGGGTGTGGGATATATCGGAGTGTTACAGTGAGGAGTGTGGGATATATCAGTGTTCCAGTGAGGGGTGTGGGATATATCAGAGTGTTCCAGTGAGGGGTGTGGGATATGTCAGAGTGTTCCAGTGAGGGGTGTGGGATATATCAGAGTGTTACAGTGAGGGGTGTGGGATATATCAGAGTGTCACAGTGAGGGGTGTGGGATATATCAGAGTGTTACAGTGAGGGGTGTGGGATATATCAGTGTTACAGTGAGGGATGTGGGGATATTTCAGAGTGTTACAGTGAGGGGTGTGGGATATATCAGAGTGATACAGTGAGGGGTGTGGGATACATCAGAGTGTTACAGTGAGGGGTGTGGGATATATCAGAGTGTTACAGTGAGGGGTGTGGGATATATCAGAGTGTTACTGTGAGGGGTGTGGGATATATCAGAGTGTTACAGTGAGGGGAGTGGGATATATCAGTGTTACAGTGAGGGGTGTGGGATATATCAGTGTGTTACTGTGAGGGGTGTGGGATCTATCAGTGTTACAGTGAGGGGTGTGGGATATATCAGAGTGTTACAGTGAGGGGTGTGGGATATATCAGAGTGTTCCTGTGAGGGGTGTGGGATATATCAGAGTGTTACAATGAGGGGTGTGGGATATATCGGAGTGTTACAGTGAGGAGTGTGGGATATATCAGTGTTACCGTGAGGGGTGTGGGATATGTCAGAGTGTTACAGTGAGGGGTGTGGGATATATCAGTGTTACAGTGAGGGGTGTGGGATATATCAGTGTGTTACTGTGAGGGGTGTGGGATATATCAGAGTGTTACAGTGAGGGGTGTGGGATATATCAGAGAGTTACAGTGAGGGGTGTGGGATATATCAGAGTGTTACAGTGAGGGGTGTGGGATATATCGGAGTGTTACAGTGAGGGGTGTGGGATATATCAGAGTGTTACAGTGAGGGGTGTGGGATATATCAGAGTGTTACAGTGAGGGGTGTGGGATATATCAGACTGTTACAGTGAGGGGTGTGGGATATATCGGAGTGTTACAGTGAGGAGTGTGGGATATATCAGTGTTACAGTGAGGGGTGTGGGATATATCAGAGTGTTCCAGTGAGGGGTGTGGGATATGTCAGAGTGTTCCAGTGAGGGGTGTGGGGGATATCAGAGTGTTACAGTGAGGGGTGTGGGATATATCGGAGTGTTACAGTGAGGAGTGTGGGATATATCAGTGTTACAGTGAGGGGTGTGGGATATATCAGAGTGTTCCAGTGAGGGGTGTGGGATATGTCAGAGTGTTCCAGTGAGGGGTGTGGGGGATATCAGAGTGTTACAGTGAGGGGTGTGGGATATATCAGAGAGTTACAGTGAGGGGTGTGGGATATATCAGAGTGTTACAGTGAGGGGTGTGGGATATATCGGAGTGTTACAGTGAGGGGTGTGGGATATATCAGAGAGTTACAGTGAGGGGTGTGGGATATATCAGAGTGTTACAGTGAGGGGTGTGGGATATATCGGAGTGTTACAGTGAGGGGTGTGGGATATATCAGAGTGTTACAGTGAGGGGTGTGGGATATATCAGAGTGTTACAGTGAGGGGTGTGGGATATATCGGAGTGTTACAGTGAGGAGTGTGGGATATATCAGTGTTACAGTGAGGGGTGTGGGATATATCAGAGTGTTCCAGTGAGGGGTGTGGGATATGTCAGAGTGTTCCAGTGAGGGGTGTGGGATATATCAGAGTGTTACAGTGAGGGGTGTGGAATATATCAGAGTGTTACAGTGAGGGGTGTGGGATATATCGGAGTGTTACAGTGAGGAGTGTGGGATATATCAGTGTTACAGTGAGGGGTGTGGGATATATCAGAGTGTTCCAGTGAGGGGTGTGGGATATGTCAGAGTGTTCCAGTGAGGGGTGTGGGATATATCAGAGTGTTACAGTGAGGGGTGTGGGATATATCAGAGTGTCACAGTGAGGGGTGTGGGATATATCAGTGTTACAGTGAGGGGTGTGGGATATATCAGTGTGTTACTGTTAGGGGTGTGGGATATATCAGAGTGTTACAGTGAGGGGTGTGGGATATATCGGAGTGTTACAGTGAGGAGTGTGGGATATATCAGTGTTACAGTGAGGGGTGTGGGATATATCAGAGTGTTACAGTGAGGGGTGTGGGATATATCAGAGTGTTACAGTGAGGGGTGTGGGATATATCAGAGTGTTACAGTGAGGGGTGTGGGATATATCAGAGTGTTACAGTGAGGGGTGTGGTATATATCAGTGTTACAGTGAGGGGTGTGTGATATATCAGAGTGTTCCAGTGAGGGGTGTGGGATATGTCAGAGTGTTACAGTGAGGGGTGTGGGATATATCAGTGTTACAGTGAGGGGTGTGGGATATATCAGAGTGTTACAGTGAGGGGTGTGGGATATATCAGTGTTACAGTGAGGGGTGTGGGATATATCAGAGTGTTACAGTGAGGGGTGTGGGATATATCAGAGTGTTCCAGTGAGGGGTGTGGGATATATCAGAGTGTTACAGTGAGGGGTGTGGGATATATCAGAGTGTCACAGTGAGGGGTGTGGGATATATCAGAGTGTTACAGTGAGGGGTGTGGGATATATCAGTGTTACAGTGAGGGATGTGGGATATATCAGAGTGTTACAGTGAGGGGTGTGGGATATATCAGAGTGATACAGTGAGGGGTGTGGGATACATCAGAGTGTTACAGTGAGGGGTGTGGGATATATCAGAGTGTTACAGTGAGGGGTGTGGGATATATCAGTGTGTTACAGTGAGGGGTGTGGGATATATCAGAGTGTTACAGTGAGGAGTGTGGGATATAACAATGTGTTACAGTGAGGGGTGTGGGATATATCAGAGTGTTCCAGTGAGGGGTGTGGGATATATCAGAATGTTACAGTGAGGGGTGTGGGATATATCAGTGTGTTACAGTGAGGGGTGTGGGATATATCAGTGTGTTCCTGTGAGGGGTGTGGGATATATCAGAGTGTTACAGTGAGGGATGTGGGATATATCAGTGTGTTACAGTGAGGGGTGTGGGATATATCAGTGTTACAGTGAGGGTGTGGGATATATCAGAGTGTTACAGTGAGGGGTGTGGGATATATCGGAGTGTTACAGTGAGGAGTGTGGGATATATCAGTGTTACAGTGAGGGGTGTGGGATATATCAGAGTGTTCCAGTGAGGGGTGTGGGATATGTCAGAGTGTTCCAGTGAGGGGTGTGGGATATATCAGAGTGTTACAGTGAGGGGTGTGGGATATATCAGAGTGTCACAGTGAGGGGTGTGGGATATATCAGAGTGTTACAGTGAGGGGTGTGGGATATATCTGTGTTACAGTGAAGGATGTGGGGATATTTCAGAGTGTTACAGTGAGGGGTGTGGGATATATCAGAGTGATACAGTGAGGGGTGTGGGATACATCAGAGTGTTACAGTGAGGGGTGTGGGATATATCAGAGTGTTACAGTGAGGGGTGTGGGATATATCAGAGTGTTACTGTGAGGGGTGTGGGATATATCAGAGTGTTACAGTGAGGGGTGTTGGGTATATCAGAGTGTTACAGTGAGGGGTGTGGGAAATATCAGAGTGTTACAGTGAGGGGTGTGGGATATATCAGAGTGTTACAGTGAGGGGTGTTGGGTATATCAGAGTGTTACAGTGAGGGGTGTGGGATATATCAGAGTGTTACAGTGAGGGGTGTTGGGTATATCAGAGTGTTACAGTGAGGGGTGTGGGATATATCAGAGTGTTACAGTGAGGGGTGTGGGTTATATCAGAGTGTTACAGTGAGGGGTGTGGGATATATCAGTGTGTTACAGTGAGGGGTGTGGTATATATCAGAGTGTTACAGTGAGGGGTGTGGGTTATATCAGAGTGTTACAGTGAGGGGTGTGGGATATATCAGAGTGTTACAGTGAGGGGTGTGGGTTATATCAGAGTGTTACAGTGAGGGGTGTGGGTTATATCAGAGTGTTACAGTGAGGGGTGTGGGATATATCAGAGTGTTACAGTGAGGGGTGTGGGTTATATCAGAGTGTTACAGTGAGGGGTGTGGGATATATCAGAGTGTTACAGTGAGGGGTGTGGGATATATCAGAGTGTTACAGTGAGGGGTGCGGGATATATCAGAGTGTTACAGTGAGGGGTGTGGGCTATATCAGAGTGTTACAGTGAGGGGTGTGGGATATATCAGTCTTACAGTGAGGGGTGTGGGATATATCAGAGTGTTACAGTGAGGGGTGTGGGATATATCAGAGTGTTACAGTGAGGGGTGTGGGATATATCAGTGTTACAGTGAGGGGTGTGGGATATATCAGAGTGTTACAGTGAGGGGTGTGGTGTATTTCAGAGTGTTACAGTGAGGGGTGTGGGATATATCAGAGTGCTACAGTGAGGGGTGTGGGATATATCAGAGTTTTACAGTGAGGGGTGTGGGATATATCAGAGTGTTACAATGAGGGGTGTGGGATATATCAGAGTGTTACAGGGAGGGGTGTGGGATATATCAGAGTGTTACAGTGAGGGGTGTGGGATATATCAGAGTGTTACAGTGAGGGGTGTGGGATATATCAGAGTGTTACAATGAGGGGTGTGGGATATATCAGAGTGTTACAGGGAGGGGTGTGGGATATATCAGTGTGTTACAGTGAGGGGTGTGGGATATATCAGAGTGTTACAGGGAGGGGTGTGGGATATATCATAGTGTTACAGTGAAAGGGTGTTGGGTATATCAGAGTGTTACAGTGAGGGGTGTGGGTTATATCAGAGTGTTACAGTGAGGGGTGTGGGGTTTATCAGAGTGTTACAGTGAGGGGTGGGATATATCAGAGTGTTACAGTGAGGGGTGTGGGATATATCAGAGTGTTACAGTGAGGGGGTTGGGATATATCAGAGTATTACAGTGAGGGGTGTTGGGTATATCAGAGTGTTACAGTGAGGGGTGTGGGATATATCAGAGTGTTACAGTGAGGGGTGTGGGATATATCAGAGTGTTACAGTGAGGGGTGTGGGATATATCAGAGTGTTACAGTGAGGGGTGTGGGATATATCAGTGTGTTACAGTGAGGGGTGTGGGATATATCAGAGTGTCACAGTGAGGGGTGTGGGATATATCAGAGTGTTACAGTGAGGGGTGTGGGATATATCAGAGTGTTACAGTGAGGGGTGTGGGATATATCAGAGTGTTACAGTGAGGGGTGTGGGATATATCAGAGTGTTACAGTGAGGGGTGTGGGATATATCAGAGTGTTACAGTGAGGTGTGTGGGATATATCAGAGTGTTGCAGTGAGGGGTGTGGGATATATCAGTGTGTTACAGTGAGGGGTGTGGGATATATCAGAGTGTCACAGTGAGGGGTGTGGGATATATCAGAGTGTTACAGTGAGGGGTGTGGGATATATCAGTGTGTTACAATGAGGGGTGTGGGATATATCAGAGTGTTACAGTGAGGGTTGTGGGATATATCAGAGTGTTCCAGTGAGGGGTGTGGGATATATCAGTGTTACAGTGAGGGGTGTGGGATATATCAGAGTGTTACAGTGAGGGGTGTGGGATATATCAGAGTGTTACAGTGAGGGGTGTGGGATATATCAGAGTGTTACAGTGAGGGGTGTGGGATATATCAGTGTGTTACAATGAGGGGTGTGGGATATATCAGAGTGTTACAGTGAGGGTTGTGGGATATATCAAAGTGTTCCAGTGAGGGGTGTTGGATATATCAGTGTTACAATGAGGGGTGTGGGATATATCAGAGTGTTACAGTGAGGGGTGTGGGATATATCAGAGTGTTACAGTGAGGGGTGTGGGATATATCAGTGTTACAGTGAGGGGTGTGGGATATATCAGAGTCTTACAGTGAGGGGTGTGGGATATATCAGAGTATTACAGTGAGGGGTGTGGGATATGACAGAGTGTTACAGTGAGGGGTGTGGGATATATCAGTGTTACAGTGAGGGGTGTGGGATATATCAGAGTGTTTCAGTGAAAGGTGTGGGATATATCAGAGTGTTACAGTGAGGGGTGTGGGATATCACAGAGTGTTACAGTGAGGGGTGTGGGATATATCAGAGTGTTACAGTGAGGGGTGTGGTATATATCAGAGTCTTACAGTGAGGGGTGTGGGATATATCAGAGTATTACAGTGAGGGGTGTGGGATATATCAGTGTTACAGTGAGGGGTGTCGGATATATCAGTGTTACAGTGAGGGGTGTGGGATATATCAGAGTGTTTCAGTGAAAGGTGTGGGATATATCAGTGTGTTACAGTGAGGGGTGTGGGATATATCAGAGTGTTACAGTGAGGGGTGTGGGATATATCAGTGTTACAGTGAGGGGTGTGGGATATATCAGAGTGTTACAGTGAGTGGTGTGGGATATATCAGAGTGTTACAGTGAGGGGTGTGGGATATATCAGTGTGTTACAGTGAGGGGTGTGGGATATATCAGAGTGTTACAGTGAGGGTTGTGGGATATATCAGAGTGTTACAGTGAGGGGTGTGGGATATATCAGTGTTACAGTGAGGGGTGTGGGATATATCAGAGTGTTACAGTGAGGGGTGTGGGATATATCAGTGTTACAGTGAGGGCTGTGGGATATATCAGAGTGTTACAGTGAGGGGTGTGGGATATATCAGAGTGTTACAGTGAGGGGTGTGGGATATATCAGAGTGTTACAGTGAGGGGTGTGGGATATATCAGAGTGTTACAGTGAGGGGTGTGGGATATATCAGTGTTACAGTGAGGGGTGTGGGATATATCAGAGTGTTACAGTGAGGGGTGTGGGATATATCAGAGTGTTACAGTGAGGGGTGCGGGATATATCAGTGTTACAGGGAGGTGTGTGGGATATATCAGTGTTACAGTGAGGGGTGTGGGATATATCAGAGTGTTACAGTGAGGGGTCTGGGATATATCAGAGTGTTACAGTGAGGGGTGTGGGATATATCAGAGTGTTACAGGGAGGTGTGTGGGATATATCAGTGTTACAGTGAGCGGTGTGGGATATATCAGAGTGTTACAGTGAGGGGTGTGGGATATATCAGTGTGTTACAGTGAGGGGTGTGGGGTATATCAGAGTGTTACAGTGAGGGGTGTGGGATATATCAGAGTGTCACAGTGAGGGGTGTGGGATATATCAGAGTGTTACAGTGAGGGGTGTGGGATATATCAGTGTTACAGTGAGGGATGTGGGGATATTTCAGAGTGTTACAGTGAGGGGTGTGGGATATATCAGAGTGATACAGTGAGGGGTGTGGGATACATCAGAGTGTTACAGTGAGGGGTGTGGGATATATCAGAGTGTTACAGTGAGGGGTGTGGGATATATCAGAGTGTTACTGTGAGGGGTGTGGGATATATCAGAGTGTTACAGTGAGGGGTGTTGGGTATATCAGAGTGTTACAGTGAGGGGTGTGGGAAATATCAGAGTGTTACAGTGAGGGGTGTGGGATATATCAGAGTGTTACAGTGAGGGGTGTTGGGTATATCAGAGTGTTACAGTGAGGGGTGTGGGATATATCAGAGTGTTACAGTGAGGGGTTTTGGGTATATCAGAGTGTTACAGTGAGGGGTGTGGGATATATCAGAGTGTTACAGTGAGGGGTGTGGGATATATCAGAGTGTTACAGTGAGGGGTGTGGGATATATCAGTGTGTTACAGTGAGGGGTGTGGTATATATCAGAGTGTTACAGTGAGGGGTGTGGGATATATCAGAGTGTTACAGTGAGGGGTGTGGGATATATCAGAGTGTTACAGTGAGGGGTGTGGGTTATATCAGAGTGTTACAGTGAGGGGTGTGGGTTATATCAGAGTGTTACAGTGAGGGGTGTGGGATATATCAGAGTGTTACAGTGAGGGGTGTGGGTTATATCAGAGTGTTACAGTGAGGGGTGTGGGATATATCAGAGTGTTACAGTGAGGGGTGTGGGATATATCAGAGTGTTACAGTGAGGGGTGTGGGATATATCAGAGTGTTACAGTGAGGGGTGTGGGTTATATCAGAGTGTTACAGTGAGGGGTGTGGGATATATCAGTGTTACAGTGAGGGGTGTGGGATATATCAGAGTGTTACAGTGAAAGGGTGTTGGGTATATCAGAGTGTTACAGTGAGGGGTGTGGGATATATCAGAGTGTTACAGTGAGGGGTGTGGGATATATCAGAGTCTTACAGTGAGGGGTGTGGGATATATCAGAGTATTACAGTGAGGGGTGTGGGATATATCAGAGTGTTTCAGTGAAAGGTGTGGGATATATCAGTGTGTTACAGTGAGGGGTGTGGGATATATCAGAGTGTTACAGTGAGGGGTGTGGGATATATCAGTGTTACAGTGAGGGGTGTGGGATATATCAGAGTGTTACAGTGAGGGGTGTGGGATATATCAGAGTGTTACAGTGAGGGGTGTGGGATATATCAGTGTGTTACTGTGAGGGGTGTGGGATATATCAGAGTGTTACAGTGAGGGTTGTGGGATATATCAGAGTGTTACAGTGAGGGGTGTGGGATATATCAGTGTTACAGTGAGGGGTGTGGGATATATCAGAGTGTTACAGTGAGGGGTGTGGGATATATCAGTGTTACAGTGAGGGCTGTGGGATATATCAGAGTGTTACAGTGAGGGGTGTGGGATATATCAGAGTGTTACAGTGAGGGGTGTGGGATATATCAGAGTGTTACAGTGAGGGGTGTGGGATATATCAGAGTGTTACAGTGAGGGGTGTGGGATATATCAGTTTTACAGTGAGGGGTGTGGGAAATATCAGAGTGTTACAGTGAGGGGTGTGGGATATATCAGTGTGTTCCAGTGAGGGGTGTGGGGTATGTCAGAGTGTTACAGTGAGGGGTGTGGGATATATCAGAGTGTTACAGTGAGGGGTGTGGGATATATCAGAGTGTTACAGTGAGGGGTGTGGGATATATCAGAGTGTTACAGTGAGGGGTGTGGGATATATCAGTGTTACAGTGAGGGGTGTGGGATATATCAGAGTGTTACAGTGAGGGGTGTGGGATATATCAGAGTGTTACAGTGAGGGGTGTGGGATATATCAGAGTGTTACAGTGAGGGGTGTGGGATATATCAGTGTTACAGTGAGGGGTGTGGGAAATATCAGAGTGTTACAGTGAGGGGTGTGGGATATATCAGAGTGTTACAGTGAGGAGTGTGGGATATATCAGAGTGTTACAGTGAGGGGTGTGGGATATATCAGAGTGTTACAGTGAGGGGTGTGGGATATATCAGAGTGTTACAGTGAGGGGTGTGGGATATATCAGAGTGTTACAGTGAGGGGTGTGGGATATATCAGTGTTACAGTGAGGGGTGTGGGAAATATCAGAGTGTTACAGTGAGGGGTGTGGGATATATCAGAGTGTTACAGTGAGGAGTGTGGGATATATCAGAGTGTTACAGTGAGGGCTGTGGGATATATCAGAGTGTTACAGTGAGGGGTGTGGGATATATCAGAGTGTTACAGTGAGGGGTGTGGGATATATCAGAGTGTTACAGTGAGGGGTGTGGGATATATCAGAGTGTTACAGTGAGGGGTGTGGGATATATCAGTGTGTTACAGTGAGGGGTGTGGGATATATCAGTGTTACAGTGAGGGGTGTGGGATATATCAGTGTTACAGTGAGGGGTGTGGGATATATCAGAGTGTTACAGTGAGGGGTGTGGGATATATCAGAGTGTTACAGTGAGGGGTGTGGGATATATCAGAGTGTTACAGTGAGGGGTGTGGGATATATCAGAGTGTTACAGTGAGGGGTGTGGGATATATCAGTGTTACAGTGAGGGGTGTGGGAAATATCAGAGTGTTACAGTGAGGGGTGTGGGTTATATCAGAGTGTTACAGTGAGGGGTGTGGGATATATCAGTGTTACAGTGAGGGGTGTGGGATATATCAGAGTGTTACAGTGAGGGGTGTGGGATATATCAGAGTGTTACAGTGAGGGGTGTGGGATATATCAGTGTGTTACAGTGAGGTGTGTGGGATATATCAGTGTTACAGTGAGGGGTGTGTGATATATCAGAGTGTTACAGTGAGGGGTGTGTGATATATCAGAGTGTTACAGTGAGGGGTGTGGGATATATCAGAGTGTTACAGTGAGGGGTGTGGGATATATCAGAGTGTTACAGTGAGGGGTGTGGGATATATCAGAGTGTTACAGTGAGGGGTGTGGGATATATCAGAGTGTTACAGTGAGGGGTGTGGGATATATCAGTGTGTTACAGTGAGGTGTGTGGGATATATCAGTGTTACAGTGAGGGGTGTGTGATATATCAGAGTGTTACAGTGAGGGGTGTGGGATATATCAGAGTGTTACAGTGAGGGGTGTGGGATATATCAGTGTTACAGTGAGGAGTGTGGGATATATCAGTGTTACAGTGAGGGGTGTGGGATATATCAGAGTGTTACAGTGAGGGGTGTGGGATATATCAGTGTTACAATGAGGGGTGTGGGATATATCAGAGTGTTACAGTGAGGGGTGTGGGATATATCAGAGTGTTACAGTGAGGGGTGTGGGATATATCAGTGTTACAGTGAGGGGTGTGGGATATATCAGTGTTACAGTGAGGGGTGTGGGATATATCAGAGTGTTACAGTGAGGGGTGTGGGATATATCAGAGTGTTACAGTGAGGGGTGTGGGATATATTAGTGTTACAGTGAGGAGTGTGGGATATATCAGAGTGTTACAGTGAGGGGTGTGGGAAATATCAGAGTGTTACAGTGAGGGGTGTGGGTTATATCAGAGTGTTACAGTGAGGGATGTGGGATATATCAGTGTTACAGTGAGGGGTGTGGGATATATCAGAGTGTTACAGTGAGGGGTGTGGGATATATTAGTGTTACAGTGAGGAGTGTGGGATATATCAGAGTGTTACAGTGAGGGGTGTGGGAAATATCAGAGTGTTACAGTGAGGGGTGTGGGTTATATCAGAGTGTTACAGTGAGGGATGTGGGATATATCAGTGTTACAGTGAGGGGTGTGGGATATATCAGAGTGTTACAGTGAGGGGTGTGGGATATATCAGAGTGTTACAGTGAGGGGTGTGGGATATATCAGTGTGTTGCAGTGAGGGATGTGGGATATATCAGAGTGTTACAGTGAGGGGTGTGTGATATATCAGAGTGTTACAGTGAGGGGTGTGGGATATATCAGAGTGTTACAGTGAGGGGTGTGGGATATATCAGAGTGTTACAGTGAGGGGTGTGGGATATATCAGAGTGTTACAGTGAGGGGTGTGGGATATATCAGAGTGTTACAGTGAGGGGTGTGGGATATATCAGAGTGTTACAGTGAGGGGTGTGGGATATATCAGAGTGTTACAGTGAGGGGTGTGGGATATATCAGAGTGTTACAGTGAGGGGTGTGGGATATATCAGAGTGTTACAGTGAGGGGTGTGGGATATATCAGAGTGTTACAGTGAGGGGTGTGGGATATATCAGAGTGTTACAGTGAGGGGTGTGGGATATATCAGTGTGTTACAGTGAGGTGTGTGGGATATATCAGAGTGTTACAGTGAGGGGTGTGTGATATATCAGAGTGTTACAGTGAGGGGTGTGTGATATATCAGAGTGTTACAGTGAGGGGTGTGGGATATATCAGAGTGTTACAGTGAGGGGTGTGGGATATATCAGAGTGTTACAGTGAGGGGTGTGGGATATATCAGAGTGTTACAGTGAGGGGTGTGGGATATATCAGAGTGTTACAGTGAGGGGTGTGTGATATATCAGAGTGTTACAGTGAGGGGTGTGGGATATATCAGACTGTGACAGTGAAGTTGGTGTGTTATGTGTCAGGTGTCCCTTTCCACCACCATGTTCACCGGCGCCCAATCTCTGCTGCTCTTGGTCTCTTTCTGTGCACAGGGTGCTGGTGTGATGTCCGTCTACTTGTTCATGAAGCGCTACACGGAGGAGGAGATGTATCGGCCCCATCCGGCCCTCTATCGCCCTCGTCTCAGCGACTGCTCCGACTACTCTGGGCAATTTCTGCACCCTGAGATCTGGCAGCGCGGCCGTAGCGCGTCCGAAGTCTCCAGCGATGTGTCCATCCAGCTGAACGACAGCTTCCCACCGGCCGTCAAGTGCGAGAGGGGCAGATTCTCGACTTCGCCCTGCTAATCAGAGCGGCCCTTGCAACCGAGGACGGTGGAGACATCTTTGCCGACAAATAGGGTGTGTTCTTGGGTGGGGTAGGGGTAGGGATGGGGGTGGGTTTGGGGTGGGGATCGCGAGGAGGGAATCTCGGGTTCAACTTAACGTCCTGCCCAGCCGTGTCGTCCTCGCGCGCTTTCCGGTCGCTTTTGGCACGTGTCCCGAATGCCTCTCGTTGTGTTTGAGAATGTTTGACCGTGGAGCGGGGGGAGGATGAGAGTCGTACCCGAATGAGTGAGGGGATGAGAGTTTGAGTTGGGGACTGTTTTCCACTCAACGCTCTGGGACTGTCGGGGCGTTCAACTGCAGGTTGAGATGGTGGGGGAGTGGGGGTGGGGGTGTCGGGCATGAATGATCCCCTCCCGAGAGGGGGAAGGGGCAGCCGTTCAGAGGAGTGGCGGGGGGAGTGGAGGCGGGTGCCGTCTGAACTCAGGGGCTGCTCAAAGCGGAGGAAATCGCTTGTTGGCATGTTCCGGGGGAGCAGAGCTGAGGGGGGAGCATTCCCAAGGGTCAGTCAGAGAGTAATCGCTGCAGGTTTGCGGCCTGAGTGTCAGTCAGAGGTTAATCGCTGCAAGACAGCCGCTCAAGGGTCAGTAAGAGGGCAATCGCTGCAGTTCGGGTGGAGGGTCAAAGCTCAGTGCCCTGTTATCAGGGGCACAAGCAAACCAGCAGGACATGACTGGGGTCCTTTCCCCCACCGCACCCCCTCCTGCCACGCTTTGATGCCCCTGGAGCGTGACACTTGGCACGTGACGCCCAGAGAGTGACGCCTGGCGTGCCGTACCCTACAGCAGGCAAGCCACCCATGAAACAGCAGCCAGAGATTCCCACACCCGTGGGATTTGCGTGAAGGTTGCGGCAGTTGGCGAGTTTGGAGTTGGGCGTGAAGGAGGCAGGACTGGAGGTAGAGAGTTCCATCGCAAAACATCTGCCCTCAAACTTGCATGGAAGAGGTAATAGCAGTGGTGGAGGAAAATGAGGGAACGTGACTGAGTAGCGGGTGAAGTGAACATGCCTGGAAATATCATGCTTCTTCCTCAAAACACAGCTCCAAACTGGGCCAACTCAACAGCCTCGACTCACAGACCCGTGAGACCTCATTCACCCTCCAAACTGTGGGACTCTCTCCCCCCCCTCCTTCACCCTCCAAACTGGAGGACTCCATCCCCCGCTTCCCTCACTCTCCAAACTGTGGGACTCCCTCCCCTCCTCCCTCAGTCTCCAAACTGTGGGACTCACTCCTCCGCTTCCCTCACTCTCCAAACTGTGGGACTCCCTCCCCCCTCCCTCAGTCTCCCCTGTAAACACTCCCAGGACAGGTACAGCACAGGGGGTGTTAGATACAGAGTAAAGCTCCCTCTACACTGTCCCCCATCAAATACTCCCCAGGACAGGTACAGCACGGGGGTTAGATACAGAGTAAAGCCCCTCTACACTGTCCCCCATCAAACACTCCCAGGACAGGTACAGCACGGGGGTGTTAGATACAGAGTAAAGCTCCCTCTACACTGTCCCCCATCAAACACTCCCAGGACAGGTACAGCACGGGGGTGTTAGATACAGAGTAAAGCTCCCTCTACACTGTCCCCCATCAAACACTCCCAGGACAGGTACAGTACGGGGTTAGATACAGAGTAAAGCCCCTCTACACTGTCCCCCATCAAACACTCCCAGGACAGGTACAGCACGGGGGTGTTAGATACAGAGTAAAGCTCCCTCTACACTGTCCCCCATCAAACACTCCCAGGACAGGTACAGCACGGGGGTGTTAGATACAGAGTAAAACTCCCTCTACACTGTCCCCCATCAAACACTCCCAGGACAGGTACAGTACGGGGGGTTAGATACAGAGTAAAGCTCCCTCTACACTGTCCCCATCAAACACTCCCAGGACAGGTACAATACGGGGGGGTTAGATACAGAGTAAAGCTCCCTCTACACTGTCCCCATCAAACACTCCCAGGACAGGTACAGTACGGGGGGTTAGATACAGAGTAAAACTCCCTCTACACTGTCCCCCATCAAACACTCCCAGGACAGGTACAGTACGGGGGGTTAGATACAGAGTAAAGCTCCCTCTACACTGTCCCCCATCAAACACTCCCAGGACAGGTACAGTACGGGGGGTTAGATACAGAGTAAAGCTCCCTCTACACTGTCCCCCATCAAACACTCCCAGGACAGGTACAATACGGGGGGGTTAGATACAGAGTAAAGCTCCCTCTACACTGTCCCCGTTCTCTCTCTCTCTCGCTACCTCTGTGTCTCAGTAAAGTGGGCAGTGAAGCGGGAGGCACAACATGATCCCAGCGTTGGGGAGCAGGGGGAATCGCCTGCCCCCGGTGGGGGGGGGGGGGCGGGACGCGAACCGCTGCACCAGGGCGCGACAGACGGGCGCGGCGATGAGCTTGGAACGCGACCGAGGCATTTGTGTTGTTTCTTCTCAAAAGAGGACGCCGGCACGCCACACAAAAGCTGCGCGTGTACGTGTTTGAGTCGGGGAGGGGTAAGTTGGGGACTGAGGGAGGGGGGGACAAAACTGCATGTTTCATTTTCTATGTCCTTTGCTTGTCCAACCTTTGCACGAGATGTCGTTCCCGTGTGCCAAGACACCATGGCTTGTAATACGTTGAGCATTGCCTCTCATTGCTTGGGCGACAAGTGAGGGGCTTCGGGGAGTTTCGAGAAATAATGTGTTTTCTGTAAAGAAAAATATAATAATGGATGAATTGGCTTTTAACATAATCACATCTCCATTTGCTTTGTAATATATGTACATTATCAACTACTCAATAAAACTACAGGACGACCTTACTTGTCTGATTGCCTTTATTCCACTCGGGGTGCCGCACACGCTGGGGTTTTTATTATAACGGCACTGGAACGCATACATACATACACGCGCAGCCCACTTGCCACGAGTCGCTGCGCCCCCAGCTCCCTGGTCCTGTGCGTCGCGACATCACCTCCTCCGGTGATCTTCACCGGCAGCCTCTTCAAGCAGTCCCGCAGCGTTTCCCCCTCCCCTCCTCCCCCCCACCCACCTTCTTTTCCCGCCACGGGTCAAATGAATATACAGCGATGTGGCGGGACCGGGCTCGACTATGCACGGTTAAAACGAAACATTATCTGCCGCGGAGCAGGCGGAACCCCCTCGGGAACGCAGAGGAGGTTTAGCTCACTCGCCCCCTTCTTGCGATCGTAAGCCTCTTGCCCGAACCGCCCGGGGTGTCCGGTGTGACCATTCCGCTGCTGGCTTTTTATCGGGCATCACGCTCGTAGCCCTGCAACCGCGGAGGGCCGCTCGTGAGCGGCGAAGTGCTTTCCGAACAAAAAACCAGAGCGAAGGTTTCACGTGCGATGTTAAGAGTCATCGGATTCGCTTTGCGACAAAACTCTTCGACGCCAAGGCAACTGACTTCCCTTCCTGCACGATGCAGGCGCGTAATCTCTTCTGGGACACTTCGACCTCGAGTGTTGTGTTACAGCTGAGGTGGATGAGGGCACTGTTTATTCCAGTCCCACTTCTCCGCAGGTCTCAACATATATTTCAATTTTCCCACTTCCTAACATGGTTAATCATCTACTCTATTTTTCCCAGAATAGAACACATTAACCAGGTTTCTTCAACAAAGTTATCAGTTTATTATAGAGCAAGTCTTAACTCATAATGAGGTAAAGCGTAAACACACAGAATTACATTTTAAAGTCCCCTTTTTACCTTAGCCCCTCACACTTACATACACACAAATACACAGTTTAATCTGAAAAATAAAAGGGATTTTTAAAATTCAGAGCTCTGTTACAGACCAAAAAAATACACTTGGGCTGATTACTTGCTCATTTTTGAAGAAAACAGCAGATATGATATGTTGTTCCAAAACTGGCATGCGGTCTGACTTCCGAGTACACGTAGACAAGGTCGCTGGGATCTTTTAGAACAGGCGGCGTTGAGAAGTAATTTTAGCAGGTTTGCGTCAAGGACAGGAGACGAGATGAATTGACAAGGCGGACTTCTCGGGGTCTTTTTAGAGATGCTGGAAAGTGAGCTGGGTTGTGGTTTTCTCTCCTTCACTTGCTCACGCTAGAAGGTAAAACACACTCTGGTGTGGCTGGGACATCTTTGATCTTATCTAGGTGTAGGCGCATTCCTGCAGTGGAATATATCGATCCAAAGAACCTGGTGTGCCCAACATTGACCTGGCACCTCTTACCATTAAAGACAAGACCCTCACGATGATCAACAAGCATGAGCAGGTGCAAGTTTCTGCCATGCTCTGTCTCGGCCTGCCCTGTCACCGCAATCTCATCGGCTGTACAGACGCAGGCCGGGACGTTTACCATTATCCCGCCCTGCATATTGCTGATGCACAGACCGTCTGAAGCAGTATCTCCCGGACGACCCTCTAAAAGTTGGGAGTAGCTGGGTCGAGCTCAGCGAAGTGGACAGACCTTGCTTTGCGCTGAAATATACGTAGTCAAAAATATCTGATTCTGATCGCTGTGGGAGCAATGCACTGTCAATTCAATCCCGTTGCTCCACTGGTCACAGCATATTTCTTTAAGCTTTCCAAATCGGAAAAAAGCAGCCAAATTGAATAATCTAGCAACCCCCACCAATGAAGCGAACCAAAGCAGGTATCTTTAGATATCAACAAATTAACTATTTATTGAAAAAAACCCAAAATCTTAAACACTATTAAGATAAACCGATATCCAAAAATCTTCCAACATCTTATTTAAAAATCTATCTCCCGCCTTCACATACACATGCTCAAAATTAACAGTGATTCGGGTTTTTAAAAATGTAGATTTAAAATGTAGCTTTTTTCTTCGAAATAAAACAAATAAACAAGTCTTTGTAACAAGACCCAATGAGAAAAAGGGTCCCTCAAAGTTCAGTAGTTCGGCTGTTGTAGTATTAAACTCTTCATTTTTTTTTGTTAGCGATGAACGCAGCAGATATCAATAATTTGTTGTGGAAGAAAGAGCTTTTTCTTATTTTTTTTCAATAGTATTAATTTGGAGGGAGAAATAACACAGAATCTTTTTCCTTCAGGTTAAATTGTGTCAGAGCTCTCAACTGACCGCTGCTCAGCTAATTTTAAAAGTCAAAACTGCAACATTGAATCTCGTGTCCTCTCTCTCTCTCTCTCTCTCTCTCTCTGTGGCTGTTGCTTGGCAACCAGAATGCACTCTGGCTCTCTGAGCCTCCGGAACTTTTCACCTAAAAGATGCACTGATCTTTTACAGTTTTAAAGGCGCATCGCTGTGTTTCTGAGGAGAGAAAAGAAAATAACACAGGACCGTGACAGGGTAGACGCGATCACTACCGCTCCGGCAATCCAATATCTGCCGTGACAGCCAAGGTGGGAGGAGTGCCCTGTTAATGCAGTCCCACTTCTCCATGGATAGATGTCCTTTGTGCTGGCTTGGCGCCCCAAATGCGAATAGGCGGCTGACACTAGAATTGTCCCAGAACAGTTGCTTCCAGGCGATGTTGAAGATCAATTAGAATTAGAACATTACAGCGCAGTACAGGCCCTTCGGCCCTCGATGTTGCGCCGACCTGTGAAAACATTTGACCTACACTATTCCATTTTCATCCATATGTCTATCCAATTAGGGTCGGCTTTCCCAGAGACACAGCAACAGAAGCACCAAATCAGGTCCCACAGCAAAAAATGTGGCAACCAGATGAGAGCTCCCGCAGATTTGGTGCAAGATTTCTTCACAGTTGCAGGATTTCTCTTCAAGATAAAGAGGTGAGCTGTTTGCCCCAGGTAGACCAAGAAGCAAAACTGGCTTTTTTTTAAACAGTTCAAATCGAAACTGAAACCTTTTTCCCGGAAACAAACCTCGTGACATCCATAAAACTTGGCTTGTCACTTCTTCGTAAACATTTCTCCGAGGCAAAAACAACTCCTGCTGGGTTATTTGAAAAACAGGTGCCTTTCAGGAAGACTAGTTGACCAGCCAAAACCAGGAACATTCTGGTAACTTCTTTTTTTAAAAAAAACACACACAAAGTTCAGCTTAAAGGTCCGGTTGAATAGGTGCCCATAATCGAAATACAAGCTCTTAAAACTTTTCACAGGTTTTCGTTTTTGCAGGCACACTTCTTTCACGGGCTCTCTGCTTTACAGGTATAGCTTTCTCTTTCGTTCTTTCAGGCAGGTTTGTTTTTTTTGCAGGCCAAGAGCGAGGCGGCGGCTGGTGTCTTTGGCCACACAACTTCAGTTTGCAGGACCAGCAGCTGCCGCAGCCAGCCTTTTACTTTGTGCTGGACCACCAGTGGTGCTCCGCGTAGGCCCTGCCCACATAGTAAAACAGGCACACGAAAGAGACCCGACTGGAAGATTAACTGAAGGAGCCAATCTCCAGGCAATTTGCCAGGTGTAATCACAGAGTTTCAAAGCCTCCCAGGATCCTGCATGCAGCCCGATTTCACTGCACAGCTTGTGGGGTCTCCCGTCAAAGGTGCTCCTGGTAAACAACCGCTGTTCCCTCGTCTCTCTTGGTGTGTTCTTCAGAAAAAAATCAACCGCTGCCACAACACAATATTTGGTAGTCGTCAGTAAAGCTCCCTCTACACTGTCCCCATCAAAAACTCCCAGGACAGGTACAGCACGGGGGTTAGATACACTGTCCCCATCAAACACTCCCAGGACTGGTACAGCACGGGGGTTAGATACAGAGTAAAGCTCCCTCTACACTGTCCCCCATCAAACACTCCCAGGACAGGTACAGCACTGGGATTGGCTGGTCAATTCGGAGCACTTCCTGCCAGCAATCAGGGGGAGCAGCTGCACCTGTGTTGCTGCTACTGCAACTGGAGAGGAGAGAGGAGACTGGAGTTACTGCAGAGAGGTGACTGTAGACAGCTGTATTTACTGTGGAACTGTTGCACTTTTTTCAAGGCTAAAAAGACCTGAGAGTCATTTTGGAGAGGTGGGTGTTGGAGCACCAGAGAACTGTTGGTTGTTTGGACTGTTGGGGGAGGGAGAAGGCACCGGAAGATCCAGGGGTGGGGCTGCCAAATTCTATAGGGAGCCCCTGTACCAGCTCTTGTGTTTATCTGCCATCCTGCACAAAAGGGGCTCCCTCCCCACCCCCAACTGTGTGGCTCGGGACGGCTGGAGCTGCCCGGCTGAAGAAAATCCTTACACAACAACAGAAAAGGGAGAGAACCGGGCGGCTCTAACCGACCCGGGCGAAGAACCCTCCCCTAACTGGAAGAGTGGAGTGTCGACTCTGCAGGAAGGTGCTCCAACCACCAATTGGAATGTAACATCCTCGCAACTGTTCTCTCTCTTCCATCACTCGGCCACCTATCCTCTCCTCTCCTTGTCCTTTTCAGCCCTATCCTCCTCTACTCCCATCCCCACCTCCCCCAGCATATTGCTTGTGTTAAAGAAAACTGTTGTCTGCTTTGTTTCTTGGGGGTGGGCGTAGCTCTGCGACCCCATGGCAAGCCCCTCTTCGCCGGTGGCGGGGCCTTCCCGTTCATATGCTGCTGCGGCTGCTGCAGCTGCACCTTTGCCCCGTCACCGTTTGCTTTATTAACATCGAAGCATGGGGTCAAGAGCTACGTCCACCCGAACATGACTATCGAGGCATGCGTGAAAGCAATGGCCGAGGTTGTCGGCCCTTCGGCCATTGTTGCAGCCTCTAAAATGTACGGGAAGGCAGTGTTTTTCCTGAAGACCGAGCAGGCGGTGTCCCTGGCTATGAGCAAGGGGCTCACCGTGGGCGGGACCTTTCTGCCAGTGGACCCCCTGGAGGCCACTGCACAAAGGCTCATTCTATCCAATGTCCCGCCCTTCATTCCTGGTGAGCTCCTCCTTCCCCACCTGCACCGTCTGGGGGAGGTAAAGACGGGGCTCACCCCAGTCCCGCTCGGTCTTCGGGAGAACAGCCTCCGACACGTGTACTCCTTCCGCCGCCAGTTATTCATGCAGCTGGCGCGGGAGGAGGTGACAGAGGGCCACTTCAATGTAGAATTCCAGGGGACGGCCTACCGCGTCTTCTGGACCTTGGACGGGGTGCGGTGCTATGTCTGTAAGGGGGTGGGGCATGTTCGTAAGAACTGCCCCAACCTCCCGGCTGCCAACTCCAACTCAGCGGCCCAGGGTGGCGACGCTGCACCTCCTCCCACCCCCACTACACCACCACCAGATACCATTCAGTCGGTACCGGAGGCTGTGGTTTTCACGGCCTCCGGCAGGGAGGGGGGTGACCGTCCAAGTGGAAGGAAGGCGCGGAGGAGAAATAAACATCGAGAGGCGCGTCCCCTGGACACCGTGACACTACCCGAGCCTGAGCTCAGCCCAAGGCCCGATCTCGGGAAGTCAACTTGCCCCAGGGCTCAGTCAACTTGCTCAGGCCCAGGGTGAATAAAAAAATGGAGAGTGTGGAGGTGGAGGCCTCTGACGATATGGAGGTCTCTGAGCCTCCGCACACAACTGGGAAAAAGAGGAGAAGGCACCCCTCCACAGAGGTAACAAGGGGCCCTGAGGCGCAGGGCCCATCTGTTGGAGGGGAGCTGTCTCCTGTTTCGGGTCCCCAGGTTTCCCCTACTGCCACCACCAAGGCTGTAAAGTCCGGGCAGGAGCACTCTATTCCTCAGGATGGAGGGGAGGGGAAGGCCCCGGTACTTGAGGCCCATCCTGAAGGAGTAAGTGGGGCCCTGCTTGTGGTGGGGGAGCCTGGGGACGCCGCCCATTCTGCCACTGCTACTGGGTCGGGTGCCCTAAATGAAGGGGAGGGCGAGGCCCCAGAGGGTCGGGCCTCCGAGCCAGAGTCCACCACCAACCAGGAGACACCCGACCCAGTTATAACTGAGAATGCTGCCCCATCTGCTGGGCCTGTGGGTGCTGGCGGAGCGGGAGATAGCCTCCTCCCTCCGCCTCCAGTCTATGCTCCGGCTAGTTTCCCGGAGTCCGGAACTTCTGTCTCCCCTGGACCACACATTGGCCTGGGGACGGAGGTGGAGGGGGGTCCTGAACCGCTGGTGCCTACAGGCTCCAGTTTCACAATAGAACCCAGAGTGCATCATCCTCGGGGGGGATTTTAACTGCACCCTCGAGGTGGGGGATCGCTCCGGGCCCCAGCGCGGCCAAGCGTCGGTGGAGAAGTTGAGGGGACTGATCAGCTCCCTTAACGTGGTGGACATCTGGCGGAATCTCCATCCCGACTCCAGCGCCTTCACGTGGAGGTCTGGAGGAGGGGGGTCGCGAATCGACCGCCTTTACATTTCGCAGGCGTACGTCTCCCGCGTTTCGGCGGCCTCCATGCGGCTGGTGCCGTGCTCGGACCACCACCTGGTGTGGGCGGAGTTCACTCCGCTCCGCACGCGGGCGGGGTCCGCGTACTGGCACTTTAACAACCGGCTGCTGGAGGACGTGCGATTTCGGGACTCGTTCTGTCGATTCTGGGCCGACTGGAGAAGGAAGCAGGGGGGCTTCCCCTCCTTGAGGCTATGGTGGGATGTGGGCAAGACTCACATCCGCATCTTCTGTCAGGAGGACGCGAAGGGGTCGACCAAGAGGCGGGAAGCCGAGATCAGGCGCCTCGAGAGGGAGGTGCTCGACTTGGAGTCCCGCCTCGGTCATGCCGTCGTGGACCCGGCCCTGTGGCAGGCGTACAAAGAGAAGAAGGGCGCGCTGAGGGACCTGCAGCTCATAGGGTCCCGAGGCGCGTACGTGAGGTCGCGGATCCAGATCCTGGAAGATTTGGACCGCGCCTCACCCTTCTTCTACTCGCTGGAAAAATGGCGGGGGGTCCGTAAGCAGCTCATCGAGCTGCTGGCCGACGACGGATCCTCCATCACGGATCCGGAGGGAATGGGCCTCCTGGTCCGGACTTATTACAGTGCGTTGTTCTCTCCGGATCAGTCCAGCGAGGATGCGCGCAGAGTTTTGTGGGAGGACCTGCCGCAGGTCAGCCCGGAGGGCGCAGAAGGATTGGAGGCTCCGCTCACGTTGGCGGAGCTGACTGGCGCCCTCCACCAGCTCTCGAGGGGCAAATCCCCAGGGCTGGATGGGTTGACCGTGGAGTTCCTCAGGGCGTTCTGGGACGTCCTGGGGGACGATTACGCGCGGGTCCTGGGGGAAAGCCTGGCGACCGGGGAGATGCCCCTCTCGTGGCGCAGGGCGGTCATCGTCCTGCTGCCGAAGAGGGGCGATCTCCGCCTGCTTAAAAACTGGCGTCTGGTCCTCCCTCCTCAGCACGGATTATAAGATCTTTGCCCGGGCTATGTCTACCCGCCTGGGCTCCGTGCTGGCCCACATGATCCACCCCGACCAGTCCTACACGGTCCCGGGCCAGTCCATCCAGGACAACATCCACCTGGTCCGAGACCTGATCCATCTTTCCCAGAGGACTGGTCAGTCGGTCGCCTTTCTCTCCCTCGATCAGGAGAAGGCGTTCGACAGGGTGGATCACGATTACCTTTTCGGGAAGTCTGTGCGCTTTCGGTCTCGGGCCACATTTCGTGGCCTGGGTCCGACTTTTATACGCCGCCGCAGAGTGTCTAGTCAAAGTTAACGGGTCCTTGACGGCGCCCCTTCGATTTGGGAGAGGAGTGCGTCAGGGGTGCCCCATGTCCGGCCAATTGTATACCATCTGCGTGGAGCCCTTCCTGTGCCTGCTTCGCAGGAGGTTGACGGGATTGGCTCTGCGCGAGCCGGCCATGCGGGTCGTCCTCTCGGCTTACGCCGACGACGTGCTCCTCGCAATCACAGATCCCGTTGACTTGCGGAGGATGCGCGACTGCCAGCAGACCTTTTCTGCCGCGTCCTCCGCGAGGATCAATTGGAGAAATGTTCCGGACTCCTGGTTGGTCAGTGGCGGGTGGACTCCCTGCCGGAGGAGATGACACCTTTTGCGTGGAGCACCACGCACCTCCTCTATCTGGGAGTCCACCTTAGCCCCGCTGAGGAAGCCTGGCCGGCAAACTGGCAGGAGTTGGAGGCGAAAGTCACCGCTCGGCTGGGGCGCTGGACAGGACTGCTCCGAGTGCTTTCCTACAGGGGCCGAGCGTTGGTCATAAACCAACTGGTGGCCTCCATGCTGTGGTACCGGTTGGTCACTTTGGCCCCGCCCCCTGTATTTGCCACCAAGATCCAGAAGAAACTCGTCGATTTCTTCTGGGGCAAGAGGAAACACTGGGTCTCTGCCGCGGTCCTGAGTCTCCCGATCGAGGAGGGCGGTCAGTCGCTGGTGTGCGTCCGCACCCAGGCTGCGACTCTCCGCCTTCGGACCCTGCAGAGATACCTGTACGTCGAGCGTCCTCCCAGATGGTGTGCGCTGGCGACGTATTTTTTCCGCCAGTGTCACTGCCTTCAAGACGACACGCAGCTCCCGGTGGAGTCCGTTAGCCGCGCCTCTCTGAGGGAGTTGCCTGTCTTTTACCGGGATCTTTTCCGAGTCTGGAACACGGTCGCCTCCAGTCAGGGCGCTCCCCCGCCGGCGGAGGAGAGCGCCTCGGCTGTCCGGGCGGCCGACTCCGGGGACGGTCCGGCGGGCGGAGGAGTAGCCGAAACCCCCGGGACGTCCCTCACTGCGGGTGGCGAGGGGGCTCGGGAGTGCGGAGCGATCCCGGCCGAGCTGACCCCTGCTCGGCCGGAACTGCTCATCGGACCCAGGCCCCGAAACCCTCCTCGGGAGCCGGTCCCGCACAACCCGAGCCGCCTCTCGGAAATGCCCTCCGTGCCATTCCAATCGGCGCGGAGGGGTTTCCTGTACGGGCTGTTCCTGCACACTCTCCACTTCCTCGCCCTCGTCAGCCGGCCGGACACGCCCTGGCGGTCCGCGTTGCCATCTGGCGGCGAGGGGAAACCCCGATGGAGGTCTCTCTACGCGGGAGTCTTCCCCCTTTACATCGGGGACCTGGGGTGGAGGGTGCTGCACAGAGCAGTCCCGTGCAATAGGCTTTTAAGTAGGTTCACGGACTCCCAGGCCTCCTGTACTTTCTGCGGCCTGGACGAGTCCGTGTTCCACATTTATACGGAGTGTGCGAGGTTGCAGCCCCTATTTGAGTATCTGAAGGGGCTGCTCCTCAAATTCTGGCTGCACTTCAGTCCCACGCTCCTGATCTTTGGGCACCCGGTGCGGAGGGGCTTGGGCCGGGAGGAGGATCTCCTCGTCGGTCTGCTCCTGGGCCTGGCCAAGGTGGCAATTCACAGGTCCAGGTTGCGGGCCGTCGGGGGGTCCGTCCTCCCCGATTGCCTGCCCCTCTTCCGCGGTTACGTTCGCGCCCGGGTGTCTCTGGAAAAGGAGCATGCGGTGTCCGCCGGTACGCTTGAGGCCTTCCGCGACCGGTGGGCACCGCAGGGACTGGAGTGCATTGTCGACGCCGAGAATGGCATTTTAATTTGAGTTTTTTGTTTATTTATCTGGTTTTAATAAAGTTATTTTAAAAATATAAGTGTGTATATAAAGGGGGCCTGAGGAATAAAGGCCCCCTCGACATAAAATATATAAAAGGGGCCTGAGGAATAAAGGCCACCTTGGACAAAAAAGAAAAAACGGGGGTTCGATTCTCGTGTGTGGTGATGTCTGCTGATTTAATGAAAATTCATCGCAAGCTTCGAGAATGGCCTGGGACTGGATTGAAAAGTGAATGAGGAAGAATGTGCATGAAATGCTTCCTCTCTATTAACTTCCCATCGTCATGAGCAGCCTGATCTCTTCACTCCTGCCATTTCATGTCTGTATTCATAGCTCTGTCAGATCAATGAATTGGCTTAATTTCTAACAGGCTCTCTCCGTCAGGGACCCCGGTTCAAGAGGGAGTCTCTCTGTCCGTCAGGGACCCCAGTTAAAGAGGGAGTCTCTCTCTCTCCGTCAGGGACCTCTGTTAAAGAGGGAGTCTCTCTCTCTCCGTCAGGGACCCCTGTTAAAGAGGGAGTCTCTCTCTCTCTCCATCAGGGACCCCTGTTAAATCGGGAGTCTCTCCCTTTCTGTCAGGGACCCCTGTTAAAGAGAGAGTCTCTCTCTCTCTCCATCAGGGACCCCTGTTAAATCGGGAGTCTCTCTCTCTGTCCATCAGGGACCCCGGTTAAAGAGGGAGTCTCTCTCTCTCCGTCAGGGACCCCTGTTAAAGAGGGAGTCTCTCTCTGTCAGGGACCCCTGTTAAAGAGGGAGTGTCTCTCTCTCTCCGTCAGGGACCCCTGTTAAAGAGGGAGTTTCTCTCTCTCCGTCAGGGACCCCTGTTAAAGAGGGAGTCTCTCTCTTTCTGTCAGGGACCCCTGTTAAAGAGGGAGTCTCTCTCTCTCTCCGTCAGGGACCCCTGTTAAAGAGGGAGTCTCTCTCTCTCCGTCAGGGACCCCTGTTAAAGTGGGAGTCTCTCTCTGTCAGGGACCCCTGTTAAAGAGGGAGTGTCTCTCTCTCTCCGTCAGGGACCCCTGTTAAAGAGGGAGTTTCTCTCTCTCCGTCAGGGACCCCTGTGAAAGAGGGAGTCTCTCTCTCTCTCCGTCAGGGACCCCTGTTAAAGAGGGAGTCTCTCTCTCTCTCCATCAGGGACCCATTTGACAGAGAGCAGATTCTGTGGCCCAGCTGTCCCCTGTGATCCCAAGGTAAGTCTGCTCTATTAGCTTGTCTTGTTTTTTCCGATCGTTAATGTACTTGTTATTTTGAAATTTTGTTCCCAACTGAAACATGACAATCCGAGACTATCCAAACAGACTGTTACAGCAACCTGTGAAAAGTCTGGGTGATAATTTGTCCTATGAAGACGCATAACTCACGTGTATATCTGTGTCAGTTCCCCGGTGTCAGTACTGAGGGAGTGCTGCACTGTCAGAGGGAGATGTATATACTCTAGGACTTGATCTCTATAATCCAGACCGACACTCCCCCGGTGTCAGTACTGAGGGAGTGCTGCACTGTCGGAGGGAGATGTATATACTCTAGGACTTGATCTCCATAATCCAGACCGACACTCCCCCGGTGTCAGTACTGAGGGAGTGCTGCACTGTCGGAGGGAGATGTATATACTCTAGGACTTGATCTCTATAATCCAGGCCGACACTCCCCTGGTGTCAGTACTGAGGGAGTGCTGCACTGTCGGAGGGAGATGTATGTACTCTGGGACTTGATCTCCATAATCCAGACCGACACTCCCCCGGTGTCAGTACTGAGGGAGTGCTGCACTGTCGGAGGGACTGGGATTTGTCCACGGGAATATTAAATTAGGGAATGTTTCAGACATGTTTGGAGTTGGAGTGACCCTGGAGTTTGGATGAACACGGAGGCTGTGATAATCTGTTTCTCTAACATCCCTCCCTACCCTTCAGAATCACTGCACACCCACCTCACTCCCTCCCTCCCTCCCTCCATCCCTCCCTTCCTCCTGCCCACCCTCCTTCCCTCCCTCCCTCTTCACTCGCAGCGAGGGCTTTCCAACCATTCCTTCGTGTGGAATGCTTCCCTCACCTTGGTTGTAATCTCGCTCTCCCTTCTCCCTCTGTCTCCCCTCTCGCACACCCCATCACACTCCCCCTCTTTCATCCTCAACCTCTCATCCCTTCCCTCCCTACCTCTCAGCCCCTCCCTTCCTCTCTCTCTCTCTCTCTCTCTGCCCCCTTCCTTCCTTTCCTCGCTGTCCCCCCTCACACACTCCCTCTCTCCCTTACTTTCCGCTATCTCTTCCTCTCCCATTTCCCTCCGCTCTCCTTCCCTCTCTCTCCCGCCTTCACCCTCAACCTCTCCATCTCTCTCTCTCCTCCTCTACCTTCCTCTCAAATCTCTCTCTCTCTCTCTCTCTCTCTCCATCTCTCCCTCCCTCCATCTCTCTCTCCATCTCTTTGTCGCTCCCCCTCACTCTCCCTCCCTCCCTCTCCCCCACCCCCCCCATCTCCCACTGTCTCTCACTCTCCCCCCTCCCTCTCTCTCCCTCCACCATTCTCTCCCTCCCTCCCTCTCTCTCTCACCCTCTCTCACCCTCCTCCTCTCCCATCCTCCCTCTCCCGCTCGCCGTCCCTCTCCCGCTCGCCCTCCTCCCTCCCTCTCTCTCTCTCCCTCCCCCATTCTCTCCCTCCCTCCATCTCTCTCCTCGCTCCCCCTCTCTCTGCCTCCCTTCCTCCCTCCCTTTCTCCCCCGCCCTCCCTGGCACCCTCTCCCAATGCCTCCCACCCTCCCCTCTCTCTCCCTCCCTCCTTTCTCTCCCTCTCCCCCTCCCCTCTCTCTCCCTCCTCCCTCTCCCTCTCGCCCTTCCTCCCTCTCTCATCCCCTTCTCTCTTCCTCCTCCCTCTCCCTCTCACCCTCACTCTCTCCCTCCCCCTCTCTCTCCTTCCTCCCTCTCTCACCTTCCTCCTCTCTCTCTCTCCCTCCTTTCTCTCCCTCTCCCCCTCCCCTCTCTCTCCCTCCACCCTCTCCCTCTCGCCCTTCCTCCCTCTCTCATCCCCTTCTCTCTTCCTCCTCCCTCTCTCTCTCTCTCTCCCTCTTTCTCTCACTCACCGTCTCCCCCTCCTCCCTCCCTGTATCTCCCTCTCTCTCTCTCACCCTCTCCCCTCCTCCCTACCTCTCTCCCTCTCCCTCTCTTTCCTTCTCCCTCTCTCTCTCACCCTCCCCTCCCTCTCTCACAGTCCCTCTCCCACTCCCCCTCCTCCCTCCTTGTCTCCCCCTCTCTCACCCCCTCCCTCTCTCTCCCTCTCCCCTCCTCCTTCTCTCTCTCTCTCACCCTCTCCCCCTCTTCCCTACCTCTCTCCCTCTCCCTCTCTCCCTCTCCCTCTCTCTCCCTCACCTTCCCTCCCTCTCTCACACCCCCTCTCCCACTCCCTCTCCTCCCTCCTTGTCTCCCCCTCTCCCTCTCTCCCCGCCTCCCCCCTCCCCTCCTCCCCTCCTCCCTCCCTGCCTCCCTCTCTCACCCTCCCTCTCCCTCCCCCCCTCCTCCCTCCCTCTCTCTCACCCTCTCCCTCCCTACCTCCCTCTCTCTCCTCCCTCCCTCTCTCTCCCCCTCCATTGCAGTCACAACTTCTAGCTTCACACAGAGGTCACAGACTGTGGCTTGGTGAGAAATCTCAGGCAGGAGAGGAGAAGGCGAGAGAGAGAGGGAGAGCGACTGAGAGATTGGGATAGAGAGAGAGAGAGAGCGAGAGAGAGAGAGAGGGAGGGGGGAAAGAGACAGCGAGAGAGAGAGAGAGAGAGAGAGAGGCAGACTGCAAACGTGGAGGTTCCTTCTTGTCCCCATCTAAATGAACTGACACAGGGATGGATTAACTTCAGGTATTTATCACTACAAAATACATTCAGCATGAGGAATGGCAGGTGGTGTATCCTGTGTCAGATCCGTCTTGTCATCGTGTCTGTGTGTGTGAGTGTGTGTGAGTGTGTGACAGACCGACAGAGAAACAGAGCAAATCCCCGATTGTGATGTTAATTTTTATGAATGGGCTCAGAGATTAACATCACCAAGAGCAGAGTCTGCGGGAGGGGAGCTGGGGCTGCGACGACGGAGGATTGCTGTGTA
>NW_027141127.1:562010-597010 GCF_036365525.1 Heterodontus francisci | reverse complement strand
AGACCTGGGGACGGACGTGGGGAGGCCCCAGCTGGGCCTGCACCAGCCCGTGCAGACCCGAGAGTGAGTTCACACCCATGGGCTGACACTGAGATCCAGAGACAAGAGGGGGTTCCAGGCGGTCTGACCCGCTCAGTGACCCGCTCAAACGTAACGCAGGCCAGCAATGTCAAACAGAGGCAGCAGAGACTGGGATGTTTGTTCATCAGCCCAAAGCATTAAATACAGCCGAGACGTCCGACTCGAACCTGAACCCATCTTGACATGAGGGTTCCCAACATTCAGCGTGATTCCACATCCACATCTGTTCATGTCAGCCCATCGACTGAGGAAGCAAAGAACAATCTGTATCTAACCCCCGGGTTTTCTGTTCCTGTCCTGGGAGTGTTTGATGGGGGACAGTGTAGAGGGAGCTTTACTCTGTATCTAACCCCCCCGTCCTGTACCTGTCCTGGGGAGTGTTTGATGGGGACAGTGTAGAGGGAGCTTTACTCTGTATCTAACCTCCCCCCGTACTGTACCTGTCCTGGGAGTGTTTGATGGGGGACAGTGTAGAGGGAGCTTTACTCTGTATCTAACCCCCGTACTGTACCTGTCCTGGGAGTGTTTGATGGGGACAGTGTAGAGGGAGCTTTACTCTGTATCTAACCCCCATACTGTACCTGTCCTGGGGAGTGTTTGATGGGGGACAGTGTAGAGGGAGCTTTACTCTGTATCTAACCCCCGTACTGTACCTGTCCTGGGAGTGTTTGATGAGGACAGTGTAGAGGGAGCTTTACTCTGTATCTAACCCCCGTACTGTACCTGTCCTGGGGAGTGTTTGATGGGGACAGTGTAGAGGGAGCTTTACTCTGTATCTAACCCCCATACTGTACCTGTCCTGGGGAGTGTTTGATGGGGGACAGTGTAGAGGGAGCTTTACTCTGTATCTAACCCCCGTACTGTACCTGTCCTGGGAGTGTTTGATGAGGACAGTGTAGAGGGAGCTTTACTCTGTATCTAACCCCCGTACTGTACCTGTCCTGGGAGTGTTTGATGAGGACAGTGTAGAGGGAGCTTTACTCTGTATCTAACCCCCCCGTACTGTACCTGTCCTGGGGAGTGTTTGATGGGGGACAGTGTAGAGGGAGCTTTACTCTGTATCTAACCCCTCCGTGCTGTACCTGTCCTGGGGAGTGTTTGATGGGGGACAGTGTAGAGGGAGCTTTACTCTGTATCTAACCCCCGTTTATTTATTTATTTATTTTTTCTCTTTTTTTTTAAAAACAGATAAATAAACAAAAAACTCAAATTAAAATGCCATTCTCGGCGTTGACGATGCACTCCAGTCCCTGCGGTGCCCACCGGTCGCGGAAGGCCTCAAGCGTACCGGCGGACACCGCATGCTCCTTTTCCAGGGACACCCGGGCGCGAACGTAACCGCGGAAGAGGGGCAGGCAATCGGGGAGGACGGACCCCCCGACGGCCCGCAACCTGGACCTGTGAATTGCCACCTTGGCCAGGCCCAGGAGCAGACCAACGAGGAGATCCTCCTCCCGGCCCAAGCCCCTCCGCACCGGGTGCCCAAAGATCAGGAGCGTGGGACTGAAGTGCAGCCAGAATTTGAGGAGCAGCCCCTTCAGATACTCAAATAGGGGCTGCAACCTCGCACACTCCGTATAAATGTGGAACACGGACTCATCCAGGCCGCAGAAAGTACAGGTGGCCTGGGAGTCCGTGAACCTACTTAAAAGCCTATTGCACGGGACTGCTCTGTGCAGCACCCTCCAACCCCCGTACTGTACCTGTCCTGGGGAGTGTTTGATGGGGACAGTGTAGAGGGAGCTTTACTCTGTATCTAACCCCCCGTACTGTACCTGTCCTGGGAGTGTTTGATGGGGGACAGTGTAGAGGGAGCTTTACTCTGTATCTAACCCCCCGTACTGTACCTGTCCTGGGAGTGTTTGATGGGGACAGTGTAGAGGGAGCTTTACTCTGTATCTAACCCCCGTACTGTACCTGTCCTGGGAGTGTTTGATGGGGACAGTGTAGAGGGAGCTTTACTCTGTATCTAACCCCCCGTACTGTACCTGTCCTGGGAGTGTTTGATGGGGACAGTGTAGAGGGAGCTTTACTCTGTATCTAACCCCCGTACTGTACCTGTCCTGGGAGTGTTTGATGGGGACAGTGTAGAGGGAGCTTTACTCTGTATCTAACCCCCGTACTGTACCTGTCCTGGGAGTGTTTGATGGGGACAGTGTAGAGGGAGCTTTACTCTGTATCTAACCCATGAGAATTTGAAAATGGAGGTGGTGGCAGAACGGGAGCCAGTGTAGGTAAGCGAGCAAAGGCAGGAGTTGGGGGGTTGAACGGGACACGGTGTGAGTTAGGACAATGGGGGGAAAGCAGGAGTGTCGGATGAGTTTATGTTGACGGAGGTCGGGAGATGGGAGACGGGCAGAGAGGGGGAGCCTCAGAATAGCCGGGAGTCTGGGGAGGGGAGTAAGGGCACAGACGAGGGTTTCAGCAGCCGAAGAGCTGAGAAAGGGGCAGAGGAGGAGGATTTTCTGGAGGGCGAAAGGGGACAACGTTCAGGGTCAAATGGTAAGGCGGGCGTTCGGAGGCGGTCTGCATCGGTCGCAGACTGAACCCAGGGACGGTAAAGGAGCAGAGCACCCATAAATAATTCTTTCATGTCTCTATCTCTTATCTCCAGTGACAAATTGCAGTTATTATCGATTTTTTACGACAGGAGAAGATGCTCGGATTATGGAGAGGGAGGTAGAGAAAGGTGAGTGAATTATATAACTTCACTGGAAAGATATCTGTACACTGACTGGTGTCTCTCAGTCCTCTCTCTCAGGGTGATATCTGTACACTGACTGGTGTCTCTCAGTCCTCTCTCTCAGGGTGATATCTGTACACTGACTGGTGTCTCTCAGTCCTCTCTCTCTCAGGGTGATATCAGTACACTGACTGGTGTCTCTCAGTCCCTCTCTCTCAGGGTGATATCTGTACACTGACTGGTGTCTCTCAGTCCCCTCTCTCTCAGAGTGATATCTGTACACTGACTGGTGTCTCTCAGTCCCTCTCTCTCAGGGTGATATCTGTACACTGACTGGTGTCTCTCAGTCCTCTCTCTCAGGGTGATATCTGTACACTGACTGGTGTCTCTCAGTCCCTCTCTCTCAGGGTGATATCTGTACACTGACTGGTGTCTCTCAGTCCTCTCTCTCAGGGTGATATCTGTACACTGACTGGTGTCTCTCAGTCCTCTCTCTCTCAGGGTGATATCAGTACACTGACTGGTGTCTCTCAGTCCCTCTCTCTCAGGGTGATATCTGTACACTGACTGGTGTCTCTCAGTCCTCTCTCTCAGGGTGATATCTGTACACTGAGTGGTGTCTCTCAGTCCTCTCTCTCAGGGTGATATCTGTACACTGAGTGGTGTCTCTCAGTCCTCTCTCTCAGGGTGATATCTGTACACTGACTGGTGCCTCTCAGTCCCTCTCTCTCTCAGGGTGATATCTGTACACTGACTGCTGTCTCTAAGTCCCCTCTCTCTCTCAGGGGGATATCTGTACACTGACTGGTGTCTCTCAGTGCCCTCTCTCTCAGGGTGACATCTGTATACTGACTGCTGTCTCTAAGTCCCCTCTCCCTCTCAGGGGGATATCTGTACACTGACTGGTGTCTCTCAGTCCCCTCTCTCTCTGGGTGATATCTGTACACTGACTGATGTCTCTCAGTCCCTTCTCTCTCAGGGTGATATCTGTACACTGACTGGTGTCTCTCAGTCCCCTCTCTCTCAGGGTGATACCTGTACACTGACTGGTGTCTCTCAGTCTCCTCTCTCTCAGGGTGATACTTGTATACTGACTGGTGTCTCTCAGTCCCCTCTCTCTCAGGGTGATATCTGTACACTGATTGGTGTCTCTCAGTCCTTTCTCTCTCAGGGCGATATTTGTACACTGACTGGTGTCTGTCAGTCCCACTGTCTCAGGGTGATATCTGTACACTGACTGGTGTCTCTCAGTCCCCTCTCTCTCAGGGTGATATCTGTACACTGACTGGTGTCTCTCAGTCCCTCTCTCTCAGAGTGATATCTGTACACTGACTGGTGTCTCTCAGTCCCTCTCTCTCAGGGTGATATCTGTCCACTGACTGGAGTCTCTCAGTCTCTCTCTCTCAGGGTGATATCTGTACACTGACTGGTGTCTCTCAGTCCCTCTCTCTCAGGGTGATATCTGTACACTGACTGGTGTCTCTCAGTCCCTCTCTCTCAGGGTGATATCTGTACACTGACTGGTGTCTCTCAGTCTCTCTCTCTCAGGGTGATATCTGTACACTGACTGGTGTCTCTCAGTCCCTCTCTCTCAGGGTGATATCTGTACACTGACTGGTGTCTCTCAGTCCCTCTCTCTCAGGGTGATATCTGTACACTGACTGGTGTCTCTCAGTCCCTCTCTCTCAGGGTGATATCTGTACACTGACTGGTGTCTCTCAGTCCCCTCTCTCTCAGGGTGATATCTGTACAATGACTGGTGTCTCTCAGTCCCTGTCTCTCAGGGAGATATCTTTACACCGACTAGTGTCTCTCAGTCCCTCTCTCTCATGGTGATATCTGTACACAGACGAGTGTCTCTCTGTCCCTCTCTCTCACGGCGATATCTGTATACTGACTGGTGTCTCTCAGTCCCCTCTCTCTCAGGGTGATATCTGTACACTGATTGATGTCTCTCAGTCCCTCTCTCTCAGGGTGATATCTGTACACTGACTGGTGTCTCTAGTCCCTCTCTCTCTCAGGGTGATATCTGTACACTGATTGATGTCTCTCAGTCCCTCTCTCTCACGGTGATATCTGTACACTGACTGGTGTCTCTCAGTCCCCTCCCCTGTCCCTCAGGGTGATATCAGTACACTGACTGGTGTCTCTCAGTCCCCTCTCTCTCAGGGTGAAATCTGTACACTGACTGGTTTCTCTCAGTCCCCTCTCTCTCAGGGTGATATCTATACACTGACCGGTGTCTCTCAGTCCCTCTCTCTCAGAGTGATATCTGTACACTGACTGGTGCCTCTCAGGCCCGTCTCTCTCAGGGTGATAATTGTACACTGACTGGTGTCTCTCAGTCCCCTCTCTCTCTCAGGGTGATATCTGTACACTGACTGGTGACTCTCAGTCTGCCTCTCTCAGGGTGATATCTGTACACTGACTGGTGTCTCTCTGTCCCTCTCTCTCACGGCGATATCTGTACACTGACTGGTGTCTCTCAGCCCCCTCTCTCTCAGGGTGATATCTGTACACTGACTGCTGTCTCTAAGTCCCCTCTCTCTCTCAGGGGGATATCTGTACACTGACTGGTGTCTCTCAGTGCCCTCTCTCTCAGGGTGACATCTGTATACTGACTGCTGTCTCTAAGTCCCCTCTCCCTCTCAGGGGGATATCTGTACACTGACTGGTGTCTCTCAGTCCCCTCTCTCTCTGGGTGATATCTGTACACTGACTGATGTCTCTCAGTCCCTTCTCTCTCAGGGTGATATCTGTACACTGACTGGTGTCTCTCAGTCCCCTCTCTCTCAGGGTGATACCTGTACACTGACTGGTGTCTCTCAGTCTCCTCTCTCTCAGGGTGATACTTGTATACTGACTGGTGTCTCTCAGTCCCCTCTCTCTCAGGGTGATATCTGTACACTGATTGGTGTCTCTCAGTCCTTTCTCTCTCAGGGCGATATTTGTACACTGACTGGTGTCTGTCAGTCCCACTGTCTCAGGGTGATATCTGTACACTGACTGGTGTCTCTCAGTCCCCTCTCTCTCAGGGTGATATCTGTACACTGACTGGTGTCTCTCAGTCCCTCTCTCTCAGAGTGATATCTGTACACTGACTGGTGTCTCTCAGTCCCTCTCTCTCAGGGTGATATCTGTACACTGACTGGAGTCTCTCAGTCTCTCTCTCTCAGGGTGATATCTGTACACTGACTGGTGTCTCTCAGTCCCTCTCTCTCAGGGTGATATCTGTACACTGACTGGTGTCTCTCAGTCCCTCTCTCTCAGGGTGATATCTGTACACTGACTGGTGTCTCTCAGTCTCTCTCTCTCAGGGTGATATCTGTACACTGACTGGTGTCTCTCAGTCCCTCTCTCTCAGGGTGATATCTGTACACTGACTGGTGTCTCTCAGTCCCTCTCTCTCAGGGTGATATCTGTACACTGACTGGTGTCTCTCAGTCCCTCTCTCTCAGGGTGATACCAATACACTGACTGGTGTCTCTCAGTCTCCTCTCTCTCAGGGTGATATCTGTACAATGGCTGGTGTCTCTCAGTCCCTCTCTCTCAGGGTGATATCTGTACACTGACTGGTGTCTCTCAGTCCCCTCTCTCTCAGGGTGATATCTGTACACTGGCTGGTGTCTCTCAGTCCCTCTCTCTCAGGGTGATATCTGTACACTGACTGGTGTCTCTCAGTCTCCTCTCTCTCAGGGTGATATCTGTACAATGACTGGTGTCTCTCAGTCCCTCTCTCTCAGGGTGATATCTGTACACTGACTGGTGTCTCTCAGTCCCCTCTCCCTCACAATGATATCTGTACACTGACTGGTGTCTCTCAGTCCCCTCTCTCTCAGGGTGATATCTGTACACTGACTGGAGTCTCTCAGTCTCTCTCTCTCAGGGTGATATCTGTACACTGACTGGTGTCTCTCAGTCCCTCTCTCTCAGGGTGATATCTGTACACTGACTGGTGTCTCTCAGTCCCTCTCTCTCAGGGTGATATCTGTACACTGACTGGTGTCTCTCAGTCTCTCTCTCTCAGGGTGATATCTGTACACTGACTGGTGTCTCTCAGTCCCTCTCTCTCAGGGTGATATCTGTACACTGACTGGTGTCTCTCAGTCCCTCTCTCTCAGGGTGATATCTGTACACTGACTGGTGTCTCTCAGTCCCTCTCTCTCAGGGTGATACCAATACACTGACTGGTGTCTCTCAGTCTCCTCTCTCTCAGGGTGATATCTGTACAATGGCTGGTGTCTCTCAGTCCCTCTCTCTCAGGGTGATATCTGTACACTGACTGGTGTCTCTCAGTCCCCTCTCTCTCAGGGTGATATCTGTACACTGGCTGGTGTCTCTCAGTCCCTCTCTCTCAGGGTGATATCTGTACACTGACTGGTGTCTCTCAGTCTCCTCTCTCTCAGGGTGATATCTGTACAATGACTGGTGTCTCTCAGTCCCTCTCTCTCAGGGTGATATCTGTACACTGACTGGTGTCTCTCAGTCCCCTCTCTCTCACAATGATATCTGTACACTGACTGGTGTCTCTCAGTCCCCTCTCTCTCAGGGTGATATCTGTACAATGACTGGTGTCTCTCAGTCCCTGTCTCTCAGGGAGATATCTTTACACCGACTAGTGTCTCTCAGTCCCTCTCTCTCATGGTGATATCTGTACACAGACGAGTGTCTCTCTGTCCCTCTCTCTCACGGCGATATCTGTATACTGACTGGTGTCTCTAGTCCCTCTCTCTCTCAGGGTGATATCTGTACACTGATTGATGTCTCTCAGTCCCTCTCTCTCACGGTGATATTTGTACACTGACTGGTGTCTCTAGTCCCTCTCTCTCTCAGGGTGATATCTGTACACTGATTGATGTCTCTCAGTCCCTCTCTCTCACGGTGATATCTGTACACTGACTGGTGTCTCTCAGTCCCCTCCCCTGTCCCTCAGGGTGATATCAGTACACTGACTGGTGTCTCTCAGTCCCCTCTCTCTCAGGGTGAAATCAGTACACTGACTGGTTTCTCTCAGTCCCCTCTCTCTCAGGGTGATATCTATACACTGACCGGTGTCTCTCAGTCCCTCTCTCTCAGAGTGATATCTGTACACTGACTGGTGTCTCTCAGGCCCGTCTCTCTCAGGGTGATAATTGTACACTGACTGGTGTCTCTCAGTCCCCTCTCTCTCTCAGGGGGATATCTGTACACTGACTGGTGACTCTCAGTCTGCCTCTCTCAGGGTGATATCTGTACACTGACTGGTGTCTCTCTGTCCCTCTCTCTCACGGCGATATCTGTACACTGACTGGTGTCTCTCAGCCCCCTCTCTCTCAGGGTGATATCTGTACACTGACTGCTGTCTCTAAGTCCCCTCTCTCTCTCAGGGGGATATCTGTACACTGACTGGTGTCTCTCAGTGCCCTCTCTCTCAGGGTGACATCTGTATACTGACTGATGTCTCTAAGTCCCCTCTCCCTCTCAGGGGGATATCTGCACACTGACTGGTGTCTCTCAGTCCCCTCTCTCTCTGGGTGATATCTGTACACTGACTGATGTCTCTCAGTCCCTTCTCTCTCAGGGTGATATCTGTACACTGACTGGTGTCTCTCAGTCCCCTCTCTCTCAGGGTGATACCTGTACACTGACTGGTGTCTCTCAGTCTCCTCTCTCTCAGGGTGATACTTGTATACTGACTGGTGTCTCTCAGTCCCCTCTCTCTCAGGGTGATATCTGTACACTGATTGGTGTCTCTCAGTCCTTTCTCTCTCAGGGCGATATTTGTACACTGACTGGTGTCTGTCAGTCCCACTGTCTCAGGGTGATATCTGTACACTGACTGGTGTCTCTCAGTCCCCTCTCTCTCAGGGTGATATCTGTACACTGACTGGTGTCTCTCAGTCCCTCTCTCTCAGAGTGATATCTGTACACTGACTGGTGTCTCTCAGTCCCTCTCTCTCAGGGTGATATCTGTACACTGACTGGAGTCTCTCAGTCTCTCTCTCTCAGGGTGATATCTGTACACTGACTGGTGTCTCTCAGTCCCTCTCTCTCAGGGTGATATCTGTACACTGACTGGTGTCTCTCAGTCCCTCTCTCTCAGGGTGATATCTGTACACTGACTGGTGTCTCTCAGTCTCTCTCTCTCAGGGTGATATCTGTACACTGACTGGTGTCTCTCAGTCCCTCTCTCTCAGGGTGATATCTGTACACTGACTGGTGTCTCTCAGTCCCTCTCTCTCAGGGTGATATCTGTACACTGACTGGTGTCTCTCAGTCCCTCTCTCTCAGGGTGATATCTGTACACTGACTGGTGTCTCTCAGTCCCCTCTCTCTCAGGGTGATATCTGTACAATGACTGGTGTCTCTCAGTCCCTGTCTCTCAGGGAGATATCTTTACACCGACTAGTGTCTCTCAGTCCCTCTCTCTCATGGTGATATCTGTACACAGACGAGTGTCTCTCTGTCCCTCTCTCTCACGGCGATATCTGTATACTGACTGGTGTCTCTAGTCCCTCTCTCTCTCAGGGTGATATCTGTACACTGATTGATGTCTCTCAGTCCCTCTCTCTCAGGGTGATATCTGTACACTGACTGGTGTCTCTAGTCCCTCTCTCTCTCAGGGTGATATCTGTACACTGATTGATGTCTCTCAGTCCCTCTCTCTCACGGTGATATCTGTACACTGACTGGTGTCTCTCAGTCCCCTCCCCTGTCCCTCAGGGTGATATCAGTACACTGACTGGTGTCTCTCAGTCCCCTCTCTCTCAGGGTGAAATCTGTACACTGACTGGTTTCTCTCAGTCCCCTCTCTCTCAGGGTGATATCTATACACTGACCGGTGTCTCTCAGTCCCTCTCTCTCAGAGTGATATCTGTACACTGACTGGTGTCTCTCAGGCCCGTCTCTCTCAGGGTGATAATTGTACACTGACTGGTGTCTCTCAGTCCCCTCTCTCTCTCAGGGGGATATCTGTACACTGACTGGTGACTCTCAGTCTGCCTCTCTCAGGGTGATATCTGTACACTGACTGGTGTCTCTCTGTCCCTCTCTCTCACGGCGATATCTGTACACTGACTGGTGTCTCTCAGCCCCCTCTCTCTCAGGGTGATATCTGTACACTGACTGCTGTCTCTAAGTCCCCTCTCTCTCTCAGGGGGATATCTGTACAATGACTGGTGTCTCTCAGTCCCTGTCTCTCAGGGAGATATCTTTACACCGACTAGTGTCTCTCAGTCCCTCTCTCTCATGGTGATATCTGTACACAGACGAGTGTCTCTCTGTCCCTCTCTCTCACGGCGATATCTGTATACTGACTGGTGTCTCTCAGTGCCCTCTCTCTCAGGGTGACATCTGTATACTGACTGCTGTCTCTAAGTCCCCTCTCCCTCTCAGGGGGATATCTGTACACTGACTGGTGTCTCTCAGTCCCCTCTCTCTCTGGGTGATATCTGTACACTGACTGATGTCTCTCAGTCCCTTCTCTCTCAGGGTGATATCTGTACACTGACTGGTGTCTCTCAGTCCCCTCTCTCTCAGGGTGATACCTGTACACTGACTGGTGTCTCTCAGTCTCCTCTCTCTCAGGGTGATACTTGTATACTGACTGGTGTCTCTCAGTCCCCTCTCTCTCAGGGTGATATCTGTACACTGATTGGTGTCTCTCAGTCCTTTCTCTCTCAGGGCGATATTTGTACACTGACTGGTGTCTGTCAGTCCCACTGTCTCAGGGTGATATCTGTACACTGACTGGTGTCTCTCAGTCCCCTCTCTCTCAGGGTGATATCTGTACACTGACTGGTGTCTCTCAGTCCCTCTCTCTCAGAGTGATATCTGTACACTGACTGGTGTCTCTCAGTCCCTCTCTCTCAGGGTGATATCTGTACACTGACTGGAGTCTCTCAGTCTCTCTCTCTCAGGGTGATATCTGTACACTGACTGGTGTCTCTCAGTCCCTCTCTCTCAGGGTGATATCTGTACACTGACTGGTGTCTCTCAGTCCCTCTCTCTCAGGGTGATATCTGTACACTGACTGGTGTCTCTCAGTCTCTCTCTCTCAGGGTCATATCTGTACACTGACTGGTGTCTCTCAGTCCCTCTCTCTCAGGGTGATATCTGTACACTGACTGGTGTCTCTCAGTCCCTCTCTCTCAGGGTGATATCTGTACACTGACTGGTGTCTCTCAGTCCCTCTCTCTCAGGGTGATACCAATACACTGACTGGTGTCTCTCAGTCTCCTCTCTCTCAGGGTGATATCTGTACAATGGCTGGTGTCTCTCAGTCCCTCTCTCTCAGGGTGATATCTGTACACTGACTGGTGTCTCTCAGTCCCCTCTCTCTCAGGGTGATATCTGTACACTGGCTGGTGTCTCTCAGTCCCTCTCTCTCAGGGTGATATCTGTACACTGACTGGTGTCTCTCAGTCTCCTCTCTCTCAGGGTGATATCTGTACAATGACTGGTGTCTCTCAGTCCCTCTCTCTCAGGGTGATATCTGTACACTGACTGGTGTCTCTCAGTCCCCTCTCTCTCACAATGATATCTGTACACTGACTGGTGTCTCTCAGTCCCCTCTCTCTCAGGGTGATATCTGTACAATGACTGGTGTCTCTCAGTCCCTGTCTCTCAGGGAGATATCTTTACACCGACTAGTGTCTCTCAGTCCCTCTCTCTCATGGTGATATCTGTACACAGACGAGTGTCTCTCTGTCCCTCTCTCTCACGGCGATATCTGTATACTGACTGGTGTCTCTAGTCCCTCTCTCTCTCAGGGTGATATCTGTACACTGACTGGTGTCTCTAGTCCCTCTCTCTCTCAGGGTGATATCTGTACACTGATTGATGTCTCTCAGTCCCTCTCTCTCACGGTGATATCTGTACACTGACTGGTGTCTCTAGTCCCTCTCTCTCTCAGGGTGATATCTGTACACTGATTGATGTCTCTCAGTCCCTCTCTCTCACGGTGATATCTGTACACTGACTGGTGTCTCTCAGTCCCCTCCCCTGTCCCTCAGGGTGATATCAGTACACTGACTGGTTTCTCTCAGTCCCTGTCTCTCATGGAGATATCTTTACACCGACTAGTGTCTCTCAGTCCCTCTCTCTCATGGTGATATCTGTACACAGACGAGTGTCTCTCTGTCCCTCTCTCTCACGGCGATATCTGTATACTGACTGGTGTCTCTAGTCCCTCTCTCTCTCAGGGTGATATCTGTACACTGATTGATGTCTCTCAGTCCCTCTCTCTCAGGGTGATATCTGTACACTGACTGGTGTCTCTCAGTCCCTCTCTCTCAGGGTGATATCTGTACACTGACTGGTGTCTCTAGTCCCTCTCTCTCTCAGGGTGATATCTGTACACTGATTGATGTCTCTCAGTCTCCTCTCTCTCACGGTGATATCTGTACACTGACTGGTGTCTCTAGTCCCTCTCTCTCTCAGGGTGATATCTGTACACTGATTGATGTCTCTCAGTCCCTCTCTCTCACGGTGATATCTGTACACTGACTGGTGTCTCTCAGTCCCCTCTCTCTCAGGGTGAAATCAGTACACTGACTGGTTTCTCTCACTCCCCTCTGTCTCAGGGTGATATCTATACACTGACCGGTGTCTCTCAGTCCCTCTCTCTCAGAGTGATATCTGTACACTGACTGGTGTCTCTCAGGCCCGTCTCTCTCAGGGTGATAATTGTACACTGACTGGTGTCTCTCAGTCCCCTCTCTCTCTCAGGGGGATATCTGTACACTGACTGGTGACTCTCAGTCTGCCTCTCTCAGGGTGATATCTGTACACTGACTGGTGTCTCTCTGTCCCTCTCTCTCACGGCGATATCTGTACACTGACTGGTGTCTCTCAGCCCCCTCTCTCTCAGGGTGATATCTGTACACTGACTGCTGTCTCTAAGTCCCCTCTCTCTCTCAGGGGGATATCTGTACAATGACTGGTGTCTCTCAGTCCCTGTCTCTCAGGGAGATATCTTTACACCGACTAGTGTCTCTCAGTCCCTCTCTCTCAGGGTGATATCTGTACACAGACGAGTGTCTCTCTGTCCCTCTCTCTCACGGCGATATCTGTATACTGACTGGTGTCTCTAGTCCCTCTCTCTCTCAGGGTGATATCTGTACACTGATTGATGTCTCTCAGTCCCTCTCTCTCACGGTGATATCTGTACACTGACTGGTGTCTCTCAGTCCCCTCCCCTGTCCCTCAGGGTGATATCAGTACACTGACTGGTGTCTCTCAGTCCCCTCTCTCTCAGGGTGAAATCAGTACACTGACCGGTGTCTCTCAGTCCCTCTCTCTCAGAGTGATATCTGTACACTGACTGGTGTCTCTCAGGCCCGTCTCTCTCAGGGTGATAATTGTACACTGACTGGTGTCTCTCAGTCCCCTCTCTCTCTCAGGGGGATATCTGTACACTGACTGGTGACTCTCAGTCTGCCTCTCTCAGGGTGATATCTGTACACTGACTGGTGTCTCTCTGTCCCTCTCTCTCACGGCGATATCTGTACACTGACTGGTGACTCTCAGTCTGCCTCTCTCAGGGTGATATCTGTACACTGACTGCTGTCTCTAAGTCCCCTCTCTCTCTCAGGGGGATATCTGTACACTGACTGGTGTCTCTCAGTGCCCTCTCTCTCAGGGTGACATCTGTATACTGACTGCTGTCTCTAAGTCCCCTCTCCCTCTCAGGGGGATATCTGTACACTGACTGGTGTCTCTCAGTCCCCTCTCTCTCTGGGTGATATCTGTACACTGACTGATGTCTCTCAGTCCCTTCTCTCTCAGGGTGATATCTGTACACTGACTGGTGTCTCTCAGTCCCCTCTCTCTCAGGGTGATACCTGTACACTGACTGGTGTCTCTCAGTCTCCTCTCTCTCAGGGTGATACTTGTATACTGACTGGTGTCTCTCAGTCCCCTCTCTCTCAGGGTGATATCTGTACACTGATTGGTGTCTCTCAGTCCTTTCTCTCTCAGGGCGATATTTGTACACTGACTGGTGTCTGTCAGTCCCACTGTCTCAGGGTGATATCTGTACACTGACTGGTGTCTCTCAGTCCCCTCTCTCTCAGGGTGATATCTGTACACTGACTGGTGTCTCTCAGTCCCTCTCTCTCAGAGTGATATCTGTACACTGACTGGTGTCTCTCAGTCCCTCTCTCTCAGGGTGATATCTGTACACTGACTGGAGTCTCTCAGTCTCTCTCTCTCAGGGTGATATCTGTACACTGACTGGTGTCTCTCAGTCCCTCTCTCTCAGGGTGATATCTGTACACTGACTGGTGTCTCTCAGTCCCTCTCTCTCAGGGTGATATCTGTACACTGACTGGTGTCTCTCAGTCTCTCTCTCTCAGGGTGATATCTGTACACTGACTGGTGTCTCTCAGTCCCTCTCTCTCAGGGTGATATCTGTACACTGACTGGTGTCTCTCAGTCCCTCTCTCTCAGGGTGATATCTGTACACTGACTGGTGTCTCTCAGTCCCTCTCTCTCAGGGTGATATCTGTACACTGACTGGTGTCTCTCAGTCCCCTCTCTCTCAGGGTGAAATCTGTACAATGACTGGTGTCTCTCAGTCCCTCTCTCTCAGGGTGATATCTGTACACTGACTGATGTCTCTCAGTCCCCTCTCTCTCAGGGTGATATCTGTACACTGACTGGTGTCTCTCAGTTCATCTCTGTCATGGTGATATCTGTACACTGATTGATGTCTCTCAGTCCCTCTCTCTCACGGTGATATCTGTACACTGACTGGTGTCTCTCAGTCCCCTCCCCTGTCCCTCAGGGTGATATCAGTACACTGACTGGTTTCTCTCAGTCCCCTCTCTCTCAGCGTGATATCTATACACTGACCGGTGTCTCTCAGTCCCTCTCTCTCAGAGTGATATCTGTACACTGACTGGTGTCTCTCAGGCCCGTCTCTCTCAGGGTGATAATTGTACACTGACTGGTGTCTCTCAGTCCCCTCTCTCTCTCAGGGGGATATCTGTACACTGACTGGTGTCTCTCTGTCCCTCTCTCTCACGGCGATATCTGTACACTGACTGGTGTCTCTCAGCCCCCTCTCTCTCAGGGTGATATCTGTACACTGACTGCTGTCTCTAAGTCCCCTCTCTGTCTCAGGGGGATATCTGTACACTGACTGGTGTCTCTCAGTGCCCTCTCTCTCAGGGTGACATCTGTATACTGACTGCTGTCTCTAAGTCCCCTCTCCCTCTCAGGGGGATATCTGTACACTGACTGGTGTCTCGCAGTCCCCTCTCTCTCTGGGTGATATCTGTACACTGACTGATGTCTCTCAGTCCCTTCTCTCTCAGGGTGATATCTGTACACTGACTGGTGTCTCTCAGTCCCCTCTCTCTCAGGGTGATACCTGTACACTGACTGGTGTCTCTCAGTCTCCTCTCTCTCAGGGTGATACTTGTATACTGACTGGTGTCTCTCAGTCCCCTCTCTCTCAGGGTGATATCTGTACACTGATTGGTGTCTCTCAGTTCTTTCTCTCTCAGGGCGATATTTGTACACTGACTGGTGTCTGTCAGTCCCACTGTCTCAGGGTGATATCTGTACACTGACTGGTGTCTCTCAGTCCCTCTCTCTCAGAGTGATATCTGTACACTGACTGGTGTCTCTCAGTCCCTCTCTCTCAGGGTGATATCTGTACACTGACTGGAGTCTCTCAGTCTCTCTCTCTCAGGGTGATATCTGTACACTGACTGGTGTCTCTCAGTCCCTCTCTCTCAGGGTGATATCTGTACACTGACTGGTGTCTCTCAGTCCCTCTCTCTCAGGGTGATATCTGTACACTGACTGGTGTCTCTCAGTCTCTCTCTCTCAGGGTGATATCTGTACACTGACTGGTGTCTCTCAGTCCCTCTCTCTCAGGGTGATATCTGTACACTGACTGGTGTCTCTCAGTCCCTCTCTCTCAGGGTGATATCTGTACACTGACTGGTGTCTCTCAGTCCCTCTCTCTCAGGGTGATATCTGTACACTGACTGGTGTCTCTCAGTCCCCTCTCTCTCAGGGTGAAATCTGTACAATGACTGGTGTCTCTCAGTCCCTCTCTCTCAGGGTGATATCTGTACACTGACTGATGTCTCTCAGTCCCCTCTCTCTCAGGGTGATATCTGTACACTGACTGGTGTCTCTCAGTTCATCTCTGTCATGGTGATATCTGTACACTGACTGGTGTCTCTCAGTCCCCTCTCTCTCAGGGTGATATCTGTACACTGACTGCTGTCTCTAAGTCCCCTCTCTCTCTCAGGGGGATATCTGTACACTGACTGGTGTCTCTCAGTCCCCTCTGTCTCAGGGTGATATCTGTACACTGACTGCTGTCTCTAAGTCCCCTCTCTCTCTCAGGGGGATATCTGTACACTGACTGGTGTCTCTCAGTGCCCTCTCTCTCAGGGTGACATCTGTATACTGACTGCTGTCTCTAAGTCCCCTCTCCCTCTCAGGGGGATATCTGTACACTGACTGGTGTCTCTCAGTCCCCTCTCTCTCTGGGTGATATCTGTACACTGACTGATGTCTCTCAGTCCCTTCTCTCTCAGGGTGATATCTGTACACTGACTGGTGTCTCTCAGTCCCCTCTCTCTCAGGGTGATACCTGTACACTGACTGGTGTCTCTCAGTCTCCTCTCTCTCAGGGTGATACTTGTATACTGACTGGTGTCTCTCAGTCCCCTCTCTCTCAGGGTGATATCTGTACACTGATTGGTGTCTCTCAGTCCTTTCTCTCTCAGGGCGATATTTGTACACTGACTGGTGTCTGTCAGTCCCACTGTCTCAGGGTGATATCTGTACACTGACTGGTGTCTCTCAGTCCCTCTCTCTCAGAGTGATATCTGTACACTGACTGGTGTCTCTCAGTCCCTCTCTCTCAGGGTGATATCTGTACACTGACTGGAGTCTCTCAGTCTCTCTCTCTCAGGGTGATATCTGTACACTGACTGGTGTCTCTCAGTCCCTCTCTCTCAGGGTGATATCTGTACACTGACTGGTGTCTCTCAGTCCCCTCTCTCTCAGGGTGATATCTGTACACTGACTGGTGTCTCTCAGTCCCCTCTCTCTCAGGGTGATATCTGGACACTGACTACTGTCTCTCAGTCCCTCTCTCTCAGGGAGATATCTGTACACTGACTGGTGTCTCTCAGTCCCTCTCTCTCAGGGTGATATCTGTACAATGACTGGTGTCTCTCAGTCCCTCTCTCTCAGGGTGATATCTGTACACTGACTGGTGTCTCTCAGTCCCTCTCTCTCAGGGTGATATCTGGACACTGACTAGTGTCTCTCAGTCCCTCTCTCTCATGGTGATATCTGTACACAGACTAGTGTCTCTCTGTCCCTCTCCTTCAGGGAGATATCTGTACACTGACTGATGTCTCTCAGTCCCCTCTCTCTCACGGCGATATCTGTATACTGACTGGTGTCTCTAGTCCCTCTCTCTCTCAGGGTGATATCTGTACACTGATTGATGTCTCTCAGTCCCTCTCTCTCAGGGTGATATCTGTACACTGACTGGTGTCTCTCAGTCCCTCTCTCTCAGGGTGATATCTGTACACTGACTGGTGTCTCTCAGTCACTCTCTCTCAGGGTTATATCTGTACACTGACTTTTGTCTCTCAGTCCCTCTCTCTCAGGGTGATATCTGTACACTGACTGGTGTCTCTCAGTACTCTCTCTTTCAGGGTGATATATGTACACTGACTGGTGTCTCTCAGTCCCTCTCTCTCAGGGTGATATCTGTACACTGACTGGTGTCTCTCAGTCCCTCTCTCTCAGGGTGATATCTGTACACTGACTGGTGTCTCTCAGTCCCTCTCTCTCAGGGTGATATCTGTACACTGACTGGTGTCTCTCAGTCCCCTCTCTCTCACAATGATATCTGTACACTGACTGGTGTCTCTCAGTCCCTCTCTCTCAGGGTGATATCTGTACTCTGACTGGTGTTTCTCAGTCCCTCTCTCTCAGGGAGATATCTGTACACTGACTGGTGTCTCTCAGTCCCTCTCTCTCAGGGTGATATCTGTACACTGACTGGTGTTTCTCAGTCCCTCTCACTCAGGGAGATATCTGTACAATGACGGGTGTCTCACACTCCCCTCTCTCTCAGGGTGATATCTGTTACACGGACTGGTGTCTCTCAGTCCCCTCTCTCTCAGGGTAATATCTGTACATTGACAAGTGTTTCTCAGTCCCTCTCTCTCAGGGTGATATCTTTGCACTGACTGGTGTCTCTCAGTCCCTCTCTCTCAGGGTGATATCTGTACACTGACTGGTGTCTCTCTGTCCCTCTCTCTCAGGGTGATATCTTTACACTGACTGGTGTCTCGCAGTCCCTCTCTCTCAGGGTGATATCTGTACACTGACTGGTGTCTCTCAGTCCCTCTGTCTCAGGGTGATATCTGTACACTGACTGGTGTCTCTCAGTCCCTCTCTCTCAGGGTGATATCTGTACACTGACTGGTGTCTCTCAGTCCCTCTCTCTCAGGGTGATATCTGTACAATGACTGGTGTCTCTCAGTCCCTCTCTCTCAGGGTGATATCTGTACACTGACTGGTGTCTCTCAGTCCCTCTGTCTCAGGGTGATATCTGTACACTGACTGGTGTCTCTCAGTCCCCTCTCTCTTAGGGTGATATCTGTACACTGACTGGTATCTCTCAGTCCCTTCTCTCTCAGGGTGATATCTGTACACTGACTGGTGTCTCTCAGTCCCCATCTCTCTCAGGGTGATATCTGTACACTGACTGGTATCTCTCAGTCTCTCTCTCTCAGGGTGATATCTGTACACTGACTGGTGTCTCTCAGTCACTCTCTCTCAGGGTGATATCTGTACACTGACTGGTGTCTCTCAGTCCCTCTCTCTCAGGGTGATATCTGTACACTGACTGGTGTCTCAGTCCCTCTGTCTCAGGGTGATATCTGTACACTGACTGGTGTCTCTCAGTCCCCTCTCTCACAGGGTGATATCTGTACACTGACTGGTGTCTCTCAGTCCCCCTCTCTCTCAGGGTGATATCTGTACAATGTCTGGTGTCTCTCAGTCCCTCTCTCTCAGGGTCAGATCTGTACAATGTCTGGTGTCTCTCAGTCCCTCTCTCTCAGGTTCAGATCTGTACAATGTCTGGTGTCTCTCAGTCCCTCTCTCTCAGGGTCAGATCTGTACACTGACTGGTGTCTCTCAGTCCCTCTCCTCAGGGTGATATCTGTACACTGACTGGTGTCTCTCAGTCCCCTCTCTCTCAAGGTGATATTTGTACACTGAATGTTGTCTCTCAGTCCCTCTCTCTCAGGGTGATATCTGTACACTGACTGGTGTCTCTCAGTCCCCTCTCTCTCAAGGTGATATTTGTACACTGAATGTTGTCTCTCAGTCCCCTCTCTCTCAGGGTGATATCTGTACAATGTCTGGTGTCTCTCAGTCCCTCTCTCTCACGGAGATATCTGTACAATGTCTGGTGTCTCTCAGTCCCTCTCTCTCAGGGTGATATCTGTACAATGTCTGGTGTCTCTCAGTCCCTCGCTCTCAGGGAGATATCTGTACAATGTCTGGTGTCTCTCAGTCCCTCTCTCTCAGGGTCAGATCTGTACAATGACTGGTGTCTCTCAGTCACTCTCTCTCAGGGTGATATCTGTATACTGACTCTCTCTCAAGGTGATATCTGTACACTGACTGGTGTCTCTCAGTCCCTCTCTCTCAGGGTGATATCTGTACACTGACTGGTGTCTCTCAGTCCCTTCTCTCTCAGGGTGATATCTGTACACTGACTGGTGTCTCTCAGTCCCCATCTCTCGCGGTGATATCTGTACACTGACTGGTGTCTCTCAGTCCCTTCTCTCTCAGGGTGATATCTGTACACTGACTGGTGTCTCTCAGTCCCCATCTCTCGCGGTGATATCTGTACATTGACAGGTGTCTCTCACTCCCCTCTCCCTCAGGGTGGTATCGTTACACTGACTGGTGTCTGTCAGTTCCCTCTCTCAGGGTGAACAAAGAACAGAGAACAAAGAAAATTACAGCACAGGAACAGGCCCTTCGGCCCTCCAAGCCTGCGCCGATCCAGATCCTCTTTCTAAACATGTCGCCTATTTTCTAAGGGTCTGTATCTCTTTGCTTCCTGCCCATTCATGTATCTGTCTAGATACATCTTAAAAGACGCCATCGTGCCCGCGTCTACCACCTCCGCTGGCAACGCGTTCCAGTCACCCACCACCCTCTGCGTAAAGAACTTTCCACGCATATCCCCCCTAAACTTTTCCCCTCTCACTTTGAACTCGTGACCCCTAGTAATTGAATGCCCCACTCTGGGGAAAAAGCTTCTTGCTATCCACCCTGTCTATACCTCTCATGATTTTGTACACCTCAATCAGGTCCCCCCTCAACCTCCGTCTTTCTAATGAAAATAATCCTAATCTACTCTCCCTCTCTTCATAGCTAGCGCCCTCCATACCAGGCAACATCCTGGTGAACCTCCTCTGCACCCTCTCCAAAGCATCTACATCCTTTAGGTAATGTGGCGACCAGAACTGCACGCAGTATTCCAAATGTGGCCGAACCAAAGTCCTATACAACTGTAACATGACCTGCCAACCCTTGTACTCAATACCCCGTCCGATGAAGGAAAGCATGCCGTATGCCTTCTTGACCACTCTATTGACCTGCGTTGCCACCTTCAGGGAACAATGGACCTGAACACCCAAATCTCTCTGTACATCAATTTTCCCCAGGACTTTTCCATTTATTGTATAATTCACTCTTGAATTGGATCTTCCAAAATGCATCACCTCGCATTTGCCCTGATTGAACTCCATCTGCCATTTCTCTGCCCAACTCTCCAATCTATCTATATTCTGCTGTATTCTCTGACAGTCCCCTTCACTATCTGCTACTCCACCAATCTTAGTGTCGTCTGCAAACTTGCTAATCAGACCACCTATACGTTCCTCCAAATCATTAATGTATATCACAAACAACAATGGTCCCAGCACGGATCCCTGTGGAACACCACTGGTCACACGTCTCCATTTTGAGAAACTCCCTTCCACTGCTACTCTCTGTCTCCTGTTGCCCAGCCAGTTCTTTATCCATCTAGCTAGTACACCTTGGACCCCATGCGCCTTCACTTTCTCCATCAGCCTGCCATGGGGAACCTTATCAAACGCCTTACTGAAGTCCATGTATATGACATCGACAGCCCTTCCCTCATCAATCAACTTTGTCACTTCCTCAAAGAATTCTATTAAGTTGGTGAGACATGACCTTCCCTGCACAAAACCATGTTGCCTATCACTGATAAGCCCATTTTCTTCCAAATGGGAATAGATCCTATCCCTCAGGGTGATATCTGTGGACTGACTGGTGTCTCTCAGTCCCTCTCTCTCTCAGGGTGATATCTGTACACTGACTGGTGTCTCTCAGTCCCTCTATCTCAGGGTGATATCTGTACACTGACTGGTGTCTCTCAGTCCCTCTCTCTCAGGGTGATATCTGTACACTGACTGGTGTCTCTCAGGGTGATATCTGTACACTGACTGGTGTCTCTCTGTCCCTCTCTCTCAGGGTGATATCTGTACACTGACTGGTGTCTCTCAGTCCCCTCTCTCTCAGGGTGATATCTGTACACTGACTGGTGTCTCTCAGGGTGATATCTGTACACTGACTGGTGTCTCTCAGTCCCTCTATCTCAGGGTGATATCTGTACACTGACTGGTGTCTCTCAGTCCCTCTCTCTCAGGGTGATATCTGTACACTGACTGGTGTCTCTCAGTCCCTCTCTCTCTCAGGGTGATATCTGTACACTGACTGGTGTCTCTCAGTCCCCTCTCTCTCAGGGTGATATCTGTACACTGACTGGTGTCTCTCAGGGTGATATCTGTACACTGACTGGTGTCTCTCAGTCCCTCTCTCTCAGGGTGATATCTGTACACTGACTGGTGTCTCTCTGTCCCAACTCTCTCAGGGTGATATCAGTACACTGACTGGTGTCTCTCAGTCCCTCTCTCTCAGGGTGATATCTGTACACTGACTGGTGTCTCTCAGTCCCCTCTCTCTCAGGGTGATATCTGTACACTGACTGGTGTCTCTCAGTCCCCTCTCTCTCAGGGTGATATCTGTACACTGACTGGTGTCTCTCAGTCCTCTCTCTCAGGGAGATATCTGTACACTGACTGGTGTCTCTCAGTCCCTCTCTCTCAGGGTGATATCTGTGCACTGACTGGTGTCTCTCAGTCCCCTCTCTCTCAGGGTGATATCAGTACACTGACTGGTGTCTCTCAGTCCCCTCTCTCTCAGGGTGATATCAGTACACTGACTGGTGTCTCTCAGTCCTCTCTCTCAGGGTGATATCTGTACACTGACTGGTGTCTCTCAGTCCCTCTCTCTCAGGGTGATATCTGTGCACTGACTGGTGTCTCTCAGTCCCCTCTCTCTCAGAGTGATATCTGTGCACTGACTGGTGTCTCTCAGTCCCCTCTCTCTCAGGGTGATATCTGTGCACTGACTGGTGTCTCTCAGTCCCTCTCTCTCAGGGTGATATCTGTACACTGACTGGTGTCTCTCAGTCTCTCTCCCTCAGGGTGATATCTGTACACTGACTGGTGTCTCTCAGTCCCTCTTTTATTAATCACTTGTCCACATTATATTTTTACCTGCCGTGTGCTGTTTGTTTGAACTCTTCTCAGGAGAATCTGTGGTATCATTAACTCTTAGATCCCTCTTTCTTGACAGATCTGTTCATCGTGCTGTCTGTCCTCGCTCTCCTCAGTCTCTGCCTCATGATTTTGGGATGCCTTGCGATAACAATGGCTTTACATAGACATCCTAACTTTCTCATTAAACTATCTGCTTTTTTCTTTATCTCTGCTGGTGAGTAACTGCATTGAGTGTCTTCCAGGTGTGTGTCTATCCTCCCTCCCCATCTCTGTATCCTCCTCCAGCCCGTACCACCCTCATCCTCCTGGTCAAATCCCTCCATGGCTCCTCGATCCCTCCCTCCCTATCTCTGTAACCTCCTCCAGCCCCTACCACCCTCATCCTCCTGGTCAAATCCCTCCATGGCTCCTCGATCCCTCCCTCCCAACTCTGTAACATCCTCCAGACACCACAAACCTCCGACATCTCTGCCTTCCTCCAATCCCAGCCACTTGAGCATCTCCCCCCTCCCCCCTGATTCCCCTCGCTCCGCCATTGGCTTTCCTGCCTTCAGCTGCCGCTGTGGGGGGGGCGGCCCCTGCACTCTGGAATTCCCTCCCCGGACCTCTCCGGCTCTCCCCTTTCCCCCTCCTTAAAACCTCCCTCCTCATCCCAGCTTCTGCCTGCTCACCTCTCTCTCTGTGTCGGACGATGCTCGGATTTGCGATGCTGCGGGGCGTTGGAGGCGGGCTTAGAGAAGCGTTACGACGCAGGCTCGCTCCTCCCAGCTTCCTTGCCCCGCTAACCCGCTCGCCTCTCCCCTTTGTCCCCCCACAGGGCTCGCGGTGATTGCCACCCTCTGCGTCTTCCAGCGGGCGTGCGCTGCCGCCCTCCGCAGCAACGAGCTGCTGCGGGTCGAGTTCGCCTACATGTGGTCATTCGCCTGTGCCGCTGCGGCTGCCGCCTTTGTCATCTTCTCCGGCGTCTGCCTGCTGCTCATCGTTTACCCGGGTGTGGTCCAGCGGGCCGCCTCCTGCTGTCGACGGAAAGGAGGGAGCGCGTGATCTGCGCCCACCGGTCCCCCCCCGCCAAAGGACGGAAGAGGAGGGGGCATTCAGGAGCCCGGGCGAGTTGGGGGCACATGACAGCGAGGAGTCTGTACCCATCACATGGAGCTTTCCGTCACGCAGGAGTTATCCCTGAGTATCCCCCTGGGTGGAGAGGCAACTTGGGGCATAGAAATTCAACTCAATATCACCTCCGTATCACTCTCTCTCTCTCTCTCTCCCCCTCCCTCCAAACTGTGGGTCTCCCTCCCACCTCCCTCAGTCTCCAAACTCTGGGACTCCCAACACTTCACCCTCAGTCGTTGATTACCTTCTTGCAATTGACAGGCGTTGGAAGACCCCGGGTTCTGCCATCGCCATGGTACCACCCTCATTCCGATCTAGCTAGCCTCCCCCTCAAAGCCTCGGGACCTTCCTGGACTGAGGGAGCTGAGGCCCTGAGTCATTGTCTGCCCCCCCATTCTTGAGTTTCTGTGGGAGAGGGTGAGGGGAAAGAGAGGAACCAGACAAACACAAAGGTCAGCCTTCAAGTTGGCAACGTCAAGGAGTGTCAGCCTGGATTATGGACCACGAGTCCTGGAGTATATACATCTCCCTCCGACAGTGCAGCACTCCCTCAGTACTGACACCGGGGGAGTGTCGGTCTGGATTATGGAGATCAAGTCCTAGAGTATATACAACTCCCTCCGACAGTGCAGCACTCCCTCAGTACTGACACCGGGGGAGTGTCGGTCTGGATTATAGAGATCAAGTCCTAGAGTATATACATCTCCCTCTGACAGTGCAGCACTCTCTCAGTACTGACACCGGGGGAGTGTCGGTCTGGATTATAGAGATCAAGTCCTAGGGTATATACATCTCCCTCCGACAGTGCAGCACTCCCTCAGTACTGACACCGGGGGAGTGTCGGTCTGGATTATAGAGATCAAGTCCTAGAGTATATACATCTCCCTCCGACAGTGCAGCACTCCCTCAGTACTGACACCGGGGGAGTGTCGGTCTGGATTATGGAGATCAAGTCCTAGAGTATATACCTCACCCTCCGACAGTGCAGCACTCCCTCAGTACTGACACCAGGGGAGTGTCGGTCTGGATTATGGAGCACAAGTCCTAGAGTATATACATCTCCCTCTGACAGTGCGGCACTCCCTCAGTACTGACACCGGGGGAGTGTCAGTCTGGATTATGGAGATCAAGTCCTAGAGTATATACATCTCCCTCCGACAGTGCAGCACTCCCTCAGTACTGACACCGGGGGAGTGTCAGTCTGGATTATAGAGATCAAGTCCTAGAGTATATACATCTCCCTCCGACAGTGCAGCACTCCCTCAGTACTGACACCAGGGGAGTGTCGGCCTGGATTATGGAGATCAAGTCCGAGAGTATATACATCTCTCTCCGACAGTGCAGCACTCCCTCAGTACTGACACCGGGGGAGTGTCGGTCTGGATTATGGAGATCAAGTCCTAGAGTATATACATCTCTCTCCGACAGTGCAGCACTCCCTCAGTACTGACAACGGGGGAGTGTCGGCCTGGATTATGGAGATCAAGTCCTAGAGTATATACATCTCCCTCCGACAGTGCAGCACTCCCTCAGTACTGGCACCGGGGGAGTGTCGGCCTGGATTATAGAGATCAGGTCCTAGAGTATATACATCTCCCTCCAACAGTGCAGCACTCCCTCCGTACTGACACCGGGGGAGTGTCGGCCTGGATTATGGAGACCAAGTCCGAGAGTATATACATCTCCCTCCGACAGTGCAGCACTCCCTCAGTACTGACACCGGGGGAGTGTCGGTCTGGATTATAGAGATCAAGTCCTAGAGTATATACATCTCCCTCCGACAGTGCAGCACTCCCTCAGTACTGACACGAGGGGAGTGTCGGCCTGGATTATGGAGATCAAGTCCGAGAGTATATACATCTCTCTCCGACAGTGCAGCACTCTCTCAGTACTGACACCGGGGGAGTGTCGGTCTGGATTATAGAGATCAAGTCCGAGAGTATATACATCTCCCTCCGACAGTGCAGCACTCCCTCAGTACTGACACCGGGGGAGTGTCGGTCTGGATTATGGAGATCAAGTCCGAGAGTATATACATCTCCCTCCGACAGTGCAGCACTCCCTCAGTACTGACACCGGGGGAGTGTCGGTCTGGATTATGGAGATCAAGTCCTAGAGTATATACATCTCCCTCCGACAGTGCAGCACTCCCTCAGTACTGACACCGGGGGAGTGTCGGCTTGGATTATGGAGATCAAGTCCTAGAGTATATACATCTCCCTCTGACAGTGCAGCACTCTCTCAGTACTGACACCGGGGGAGTGTCGGCCTGGATTATGGAGATCAAGTCCTAGAGTATATACATCTCCCTCTGACAGTGCAGCACTCCCTCAGTACTGACACCGGGAGAGTGTCGGTCTGGATTATGGAGATCAAGTCCTAGAGTATATACATCTCCCTCCGACAGTGCAGCACTCCCTCAGTACTGGCACCGAGGGTGTGTCGGTCTGGATTATGGAGATCAAGTCCTAGAGTATATACATCTCCCTCCGACAGTGCAGCACTCCCTCAGTACTGACACCGGGGGAGTGTCAGTCTGGATTATAGAGATCAAGTCCTAGAGTATATACATCTCCCTCCGACAGTGCAGCACTCCCTCAGTACTGACACCGGGGGAGTGTCGGTCTGGGTTATAGAGATCAAGTCCCAGAGTATATACATCTCCCTCCGACAGTGCAATACTCCCTCAGTACTGACACCGGGGAGTGTCGGTCTGGATTATGGAGATCAAGTCCGAGAGTATATACATCTCCCTCTGACAGTGCAGCACTCCCTCAGTACTGGCACCGGGGGAGTGTCGGCCTGGATTATGGAGGTCAAGTCCTAGAGTATAGACATCTCCCTCCGAGAGTGCAGTACTCCCTCAGTACTGACACTGGGGAGTGTCGGCCTGGATTATAGAGATCAAGTCCGAGAGTATATACATCTCCCTCTGACAGTGCAGCACTCCCTCAGTACTGGCACCGGGGGAGTGTCGGCCTGGATTATGGAGTTCAAGTCCGAGAGTATATACATCTCCCTCCGACAGTGCAGCACTCCCTCAGTACTGACACCGGGGGAGTGTCGGCCTGGATTATGGAGATCAAGTCCGAGAGTATGTACATCTCCCTCCGAGAGTGCCCGCTCTCTCAGGGTGATATCTGTACAGTGACTGGTGTCTCTCATCCCTCTCTCTCAGGGTGATATCTGAACACTGACTGGTGTCTCTCTGTCCCCTCTCTCTCAGGGTGATATCTGTACACTGACTGGTGTCTCTCAGTTCCTCTCTCTCAGGGTGATATCTGAACACTGACTGGTGTCTCTCTGTCCCCTCTCTCTCAGGGTGATATCTGTACACTGACTGGTGTCTCTCTGTCCCCTCTCTCTCAGGGTGATATCTGTACAGTGACTGGTGTCTCTCAGTCCCTCTCTCTCAGGGTGATATCTGAACACTGACTGGTGTCTCTCTGTCCCCTCTCTCTCAGGGTGATATCTGTACACTGACTGGTGTCTCTCTGTCCCCTCTCTCTCAGGGTGATATCTGTACACTGACTGGTGTCTCGCAGTCCCCTCTCTCTCAGGGTGATATCTGTACACTGACTGCTGTCTCTCAGTCCCTCTCTCACAGGGTGATATCTGTACACTGACTGGTGTCTCTCAGTCCCCTCTCTCTCAGGGTGATATCTGTACACTGATTGGTGTCTCTCAGTCCCTCTCTCTCAGGGTGATATCTGTACACTGACTGGTGTCTCTCAGTCCCCTCTCTCTCAGGGTGATATCTGTACACTGACTGATGTCTCTCAGTCCCCTCTCTCTCAGGGTGATATCTGTACACTGACTGGTGTCTCTCAGTCCCCTCTCTCTCAGGGTGATATCTGTACACTGATTGATGTCTCTCAGTCCCCTCTCTCACAGTGTGATATCTGTACACTGACTGGTGTCTCTCAGTCCCCTCTCTCTCAGGGTGATATCTGTACACTGACTGGTGTCTCTCAGTCCCTCTCTCTCAGGGTGATATCTGTACACTGACTGGTGTCTCTCAGTCCCCTCTCTCTCAGGGTGATATCTGTACACTGACTGGTGTCTCTCAGTCCCTCTCTCTCAGGGTGATATCTGTACACTGACTGGTGTCTCTCAGTCCCCTCTCTCTCAGGGTGATATCTGTACACTGACTGGTGTCTCTCAGTCCCCTCTCTCTCAGGGTGATATCTGTACAATGTCTGGTGTCTCTCAGTCCCTCTCTCTCAGGGTGATATCTGTACACTGACTGGTGTCTCTCAGTCCCCTCTCTCTCAGGGTGATATCTGTACACTGACTGGTGTCTCTCAGTCCCTCTCTCTCAGGGTGATATCTGTACACTGATTGGTGTCTCTCAGTCCCTCTCTCTCAGGGTGATATCTGTACACTGACTGGTGTCTCTCAGTCCTCTCTCTCTCAGGGTGATATCTGTACAATGTCTGGTGTCTCTCAGTCCCTCTCTCTCAGAGTGATATCTGTACACTGATTGGTGTCTCTCAGTCCCTCTCTCTCAGGGTGATATCTGTACACTGATTGGTGTCTCTCAGTCCCTCTCTCTCAGGGTGATATCTGTACACTGACTGGTGTCTCTCAGTCCCTCTCTCTCAGGGTGATATCTGTACACTGATTGGTGTCTCTCAGTCCCTCTCTCTCAGGGTGATATCTGTACACTGACTGGTGTCTCTCAGTCCCTCTCTCTCTCAGGGTGATATCTGTACACTTACTGGTGTCTCTCAGTCCCCTCTCTCTCAGGGTGATATCTGTACACTGACTGGTGTCTCTCAGTCCCCTCTCTCTCAGAGTGATATCTGTACACTGACTGGTGTCTCTCAGTCCCCCTCTCTGCTCCACTTTGGTATCGAAACTTAAATTAATGTTAAGTTGCATGAAAGTCCGATTTTTTTTGAAAGCCAATCCAGATTTTTACATGAAGTCTTATTTCGAAGTTTGATGTGAGCATTCTATGTTTGTTATTAACGTCATATCGTAATAATGAATTTGAATAAATGATTGAATTTTGAATAGCTTTGTTTTTCGCACTCTGTTTTTCTGCCATGGGGACTGACCCCTCGCTAGGGGGAAACGGGTCTCCCCATGGGGACAGACCCCTCACTGGGGGGGAAACGGGTCTCCCCTCATGGGGACTGACCCCTCGCTGGGGGGGAAACGGGTCTCCCTCCATGGGGGCTGACCCCTCGCTGGGGGGAAACGGGTCTCCCCTCATGGGGACTGACCCCTCGCTGGGGGGAAACGGGTCTCCCCCCATGGGGACTGACCCCTCGCTGGGGGGAAACGGGTCTCCCCTCATGGGGACTGACCCCTCGCTGGGGGGAAACGGGTCTCCCCCCATGGGGACTGACCCCTCGCTGGGGGGAAACGGGTCTCCCCCATGGGGACTGACCCCTCGCTGGGGGGGAAACCGGTCTCCCCTCATGGGGACTGACCCCTCGCTGGGGCGAAACGGGTCTCCCCATGGGGACAGACCCCTCACTGGGGGGGAAACGGGTCTCCCCTCATGGGGACTGACCCCTCACTGGGGGGAAACGGGTCTCCCCTCATGGGGACTGACCCCTCACTGGGGGGAAACGGGTCTCCCCGTGGGAACTGACCCCTCGCTGTTGGGAGAAACGGGTCTCCCCAAGGGAACTGACCCCTCGCTGTGGGGGGAAACAGGTCTCCCCATGGGGACTGACCCCTCGCTGTGGGGGGAAACGGGTCTCCCCCCATGGGGACTGACCCCTCACTGGGGGGAAACGGGTCTCCCCGTGGGAACTGACCCCTCGCTGTTGGGAGAAACGGGTCTCCCCATGGGGACTGACCCCTCGCTGGGGGGGAAACGGGTCTCCCCATGGGGACTGACCCCTCGCTGGGGGGGAAACCGGTCTCCCCTCATGGGGACTGACACCTCGCTGGGGAGAAATTAATCCCTCCACCTCATTAAGATAAATGAACAGATATTCACCCAGCGTCCCATAAGAGCCAGAACAGACGTCCCGTCTTCCTACCAGAGGTGACCGGCGGAAACACAGCGACCGTTGCAAGACTCCGGTGCCCGCAAGGATCGACCCCCAAACAACCAAGCCCCTCCCCCATTCCTATCACTCTGTCACTGGTGGCCGAGATCTGGAACTCCCTCCCTGAACCTCTCTCTCCCTCTCCCCCTTCAATCCTCCCTCTTTGACCGAGCTTTCGGTTGCCCCACCCTGATACCCGCCACCGTGACTCGGTGGGGCAGTTGAAGAGGTAGACAGAAGGGCATCTTTCCTAGGTTGTACCTGGATTGTTAGCACCTCTCCGATACACTGCACAGACAGGCACAAAACAAATCGACATACACTGACAAACTCACAGGCTGAAACACACACGGTTAACAACAAAAAGGCGGGTCACAAAACTCTCAGGTTCCGCATTTCAGGAGGACAAGAAAGGGCATATTCCTGCAGTCACGACCGTAGCGAAAGGGGCAAGAAATTGGCCGACAAGATGCTCGTGAAGGAGTATCGGGTTTGCATGCCACTGACAGTGGAGGAGGTAAGGAGAATTCCGACCCCGGAAGACCAGCTTTCCAAACCTTCGATCACTTCAAACGCATCATGTCCCACGCACTGAAGGGATTAACCCTCTCACCCACCTCTCCCCCATTTACACACAGACACCGGGCAGTCTGTTCCCTATTGGAGAGGGGGGGGATTAACCCTCTCACCCACCTCTCCCCCATTTACACACAGACACCGGGCAGTCTGTTCCCTATCGGAGAGGGGGGGATTAACCCTCTCACCCACCTCTCCCCCATTTACACTCAGACACCGGGCAGTCTGTTCCCTATCGGAGAGGGGGGATTAACCCTCTCACCCACCTCTCCCCATTTACACTCAGACACCGGGCAGTCTGTTCCCTATCGGAGAGGGGGGGATTAACCCTCTCACCCACCTCTCCCCATTAACACTCAGACACCGGGGCAGTCTGTTTCCTATCGGAGAGGGGGGATTAACCCTCTCACCCACCTCTCCCCCATTTACACTCAGACACCGGGCCAAAACTCCAGGACTTGATCTCCATAATCCAGGCTGACACTCCCCCGATGTCAGTACTGAGGGAGTGCTGCACTGTCGGAGGGAGATGTATATACTCTAGGACTTGATCTCTATAATCCAGGCCGACACTCTCCGGTCTCAGTACTGAGGGAGTGCTGCACTGTCAGAGGGAGATGTATATACTCTAGGACTTGATCTCCATAATCCAGACCGACACTCCCCCGGTGTCAGTACTGAGGGAGTGCTGCACTGTTGGAGGGAGATGTATATACTCTAGGACTTGATCTCCATAATCCAGGCCGACACTCCCCCGGTGTCAGTACTGAGGGAGTGCTGCACTGTCAGAGGGAGATGTATATACTCTAGGACTTGATCTCCATAATCCAGACAGACACTCCCCCGGTGTCAGTACTGAGGGAGTGCTGCACTGTCAGAGGGAGATGTATATACTCTAGGACTTGATCTCCATAATCCAGACCGACACTCCCCCGGTGTCAGTACTGAGGGAGTGCTGCACTGTCGGAGGGAGATGTATATACTCTAGGACTTGATCTCCATAATCCAGGCCGACACTCCCCCGGTGTCAGTACTGAGGGAGTGCTGCACTGTCAGAGGGAGGTGTATATACTCTAGGACTTGATCTCCATAATCCAGACCGACACTCCCCCGGTGTCAGTACTGAGGGAGTGCTGCACTGTCAGAGGGAGGTGTATATACTCTAGGACTTGATCTCCATAATCCAGACCGACACTCCCTCGGTGTCAGTACTGAGGGAGTGCTGCACTGTCAGAGGGAGATGTATATACTCTAGGACTTGATCTCTATAATCCAGACCGACACTCCCCGGTATCAGTACTGAGGGAGTGCTGCACTGTCGGAGGGAGATGTATATACTCTAGGACTTGATCTCTATAATCCAGGCCGACACTCTCCGGTCTCAGTACTGAGGGAGTGCTGCACTGTCGGAGGGAGATGTATATACTCTAGGACTTGATCTCCATAATCCAGGCTGACACTCCCCCGGTGTCAGTACTGAGGGAGTGCTGCACTGTCGGAGGTGCTGTCCATTGGGATGAACCGTTAAACTGAGGGGCACTGTCTGCCCTCTCGGGTAGCTGTAAAAGGCCCTCTGGCCGCTATTTCATGAAGAGTGGGTGGGGAGTTGTCCCACGTTTCCCTGCGGATGAATACATCACCCTGAATCCACTCATCCTCCTCATTAATGGCTTTGGGATCTTGCTGTGCAAATCACCTCGTAGCTCTGTGTCTCAAAAGGGTGTTTAGTTAATACGTGAATGACATTTTGGAAACACTCGGCGGGCCCCACCTGATCAACAACTGAGGGAGCGAAACTTCAAACCTGTCTAACAACTTTCTCTTTGTGCCTCGTGGCAGTCCAAAAATGGAACACAAACCACCAGCTTAAGAGAAATTTAGATCACTGTCAATATTTACACAAACCCGGCAACACGATTTAAGTATTAACACACTCTCGGGGACTCCCTGCAAATATTATCACACTCCCGGAGTCCCCCCCTGTAAATATTAACACACTCCCGGAGACCTCCCTGTAAATATTAACACATTCCCGGAGACCCCCCCTGTAAATATTAACACACTCCCGGAGACACCCCTGTAAATATTAACACACTCCCGGAGACCCCCCTGTAAATATTAACACACTCCCGGAGACCCCCCTGTAAATATTAACACACTCCCGGAGACCCCCTGTAAATATTAACACACTCCCGGAGACCCCCCTGTAAATATTAACACACTCCCGGAGACCCCCCCTGTAAATATTAACACACTCCCGGAGACCCCCTGTAAATATTAACACATTCCCGGAGATCCCCTGTAAATATTAACACACTCCCGGAGACCCCCCTGTAAATATTAACACACTCCCGGAGACCCCCTGTAAATATTAACACATTCCCGGAGACCCCCCTGTAAATATTAACACACTCCCGGAGACCCCCTGTAAATATTAACACATTCCCGGAGACCCCCCTGTAAATATTAACACACTCCCGGAGACCCCCCTGTAAATATTAACACATTCCCGGAGTCCCCCCCTGTAAATATTAACAGACACCCGGGGACACCCTGTAAATATTAACATACTCCCGGGGACACCCTGTAAATATTAACACACTCCCGGAGACCCCCTGTAAATATTAACACACATCCGGAGACCCCCCTGTAAATATTAACACACTCCCGGAGACCCCCCTGTAAATATTAACACACTCCCGGAGACCCCCCCTGTAAATATTAACACACTCCCGGAGACACCCCTGTAAATATTAACACACTCCCGGAGACCCCCCTGTAAATATTAACACACTCCCGGAGACCCCCTGTAAATATTAACACACTCCCGGAGACCCCCCTGTAAATATTAACACACTCCCGGAGACCCCCCCTGTAAATATTAACACACTCCCGGAGACCCCCCCTGTAAATATTAACACAGTCCCGGAGACCTCCCTGTAAATATTAACACACTTCCGGAGACCTCCCTGTAAATATTAACACACTCCCGGAGACCCCCTGTAAATATTAACACATTCCCGGAGATCCCCTGTAAATATTAACACACTCCCGGAGACCCCCCTGTAAATATTAACACATTCCCGGAGACCCCCCTGTAAATATTAACACACTCCCGGGGACCCCCTGTAAATATTAACACACTCCCGGAGACCCCACTGTAAATATTAACACACTCCCGGAGACCCCCTGTAAATATTAACACACTCCCGGAGACCCCCCTGTAAATATTAACACACACCCGGAGACCCCCCTGTAAATATTAACACACTCCCGGAGACCGCCTGTAAATATTAACACACTCCCGGAGTCCCCCTGTAAATATTAACACATTCCCGGAGACCCCACTGTAAATATTAACACACTCCCGGGGACCCCTTGTAAATATTAACACACTCCCGGAGTCCCCCTGTAAATATTAACACACTCCCGGAGACCGCCTGTAAATATTAACACACTCCCGGAGACCGCCTGTAAATATTAACACACTCCCGGAGTCCCCCTGTAAATATTAACACATTCCCGGAGACCCCACTGTAAATATTAACACACTCCCGGAGTCCCCCTGTAAATATTAACACACTCCCGGAGACCCCACTGTAAATATTAACACACTCCCGGGGACCCCCTGTAAATATTAACACAGTCCCGGAGACCCCCCTGTAAATATTAACATACTCCCGGAGACCCCCCTGTAAATATTAACACACGCCCAGAGACCCCCTGTAAATATTAACACACTCCCGGAGACCCCCCTGTAAATATTAACATACTCCCGGAGACCCCCCTGTAAATATTAACACACTCCCGGAGACCCCCCTGTAAATATTAACTCACTCCTGGAGACCCCCTGTAAATATTAACACACTCCCGGAGTCCCCCTGTAAATATTAACACACTCCCGGAGACCCCACTGTAAATATTAACACACTCCCGGGGACCCCCTGTAAATATTAACACAGTCCCGGAGACCCCCCTGTAAATATTAACATACTCCCGGAGACCCCCCTGTAAATATTAACACACGCCCAGAGACCCCCTGTAAATATTAACACACTCCCGGAGACCCCCCTGTAAATATTAACATACTCCCGGAGACCCCCCTGTAAATATTAACACACTCCCGGAGACCCCCCCTGTAAATATTAACACACTCCCGGAGACCCGCCTGTAAATATTAACACACTCCCGGAGACCCCCTTGTAAATATTAACACACTCCCGGAGACCCCCTGTAAATATTAACACAGTCCCGGAGACCCCCCTGTAAATATTAACACATTCCCGGAGACCCCCCTGTAAATATTAACACACTCCCGGAGACCCCCCTGTAAATATTAACACACTCCCGGAGACCCCCCTGTAAATATTAACACACTCCCGGAGACCCCCTGTAAATATTAACACACTCCCGGAGACCCCCCTGTAAATATTAACACACACCCGGAGACACCCCCTGTAAATATTAACACACTCCCGGAGACCTCCCTGTAAATATTAACGCACACCCGGAGACCCCCTGTAAATATTAACACAGTCCCGGAGACCTCCCTGTAAATATTAACACACTTCCGGAGACCCCCCTGTAAATATTAACACACTCCCGGCGACCCCCCTGTAAATATTAACACATTCCCGGAGACCCCCCTGTAAATATTAACACACTCCCGGCGACCCCCCTGTAAATATTAACAAACTCCCGGGGACCCCCCTGTAAATATTAACACACTCCCGGAGACCCCCCTGTAAATATTAACACACTCCCGGAGACCCCCCTGTAAATATTAACACAGTCCCGGAGACCCCCCCTGTAAATATTAACACACTCCCGGAGACCCCCCTGTAAATATTAACACACACCCGGAGACACCCCCTGTAAATATTAACACACTCC
>NW_027141127.1:532010-552010 GCF_036365525.1 Heterodontus francisci | reverse complement strand
TGAAAAGTCTTGGAACTATTATCCTTACACACTCACAGGTAGGTGTGAGAGAACATTCTGGTAAAGGTGTGCAAATGCTCACTACGGGGGACAGGTCTTCCCCTGGGATACAGGGAGAAGGTGGGGAGGTGGGGAGTGAGGGATATTGGGAGAAGGTGGGTAGGTCGGGAGTGAGGGAGATGGGGAGAAAGTGGAGAGTGTGGGAGATGGGGAGAAGGTGGGGAAAGAGGGAGATGGGGAGAAGGTGGTGAGTGTGAGAGATGGGGAGAAGGTGGGTAGGTGGGGAGTGTGGGAGATGGGGAGAAGGTGGGGAAAGAGGGAGATGGGGAGAAGGTGGTGAGTGTGAGAGATGGGGAGAAGGTGGGGAGTGAGGGAGATGGGGAGAAGGTGGGGAGTGAGGGTTTGATGGGGTGAAGTTGGGGAGTGTCAGAGATGGGGAGAAGGTGGGGAGTGTGGGAGATGGGGAGATGGTGGGAGTGTGGGAGATGGGTAGAAGGTGGGAGTGTGGGAGATGGGGAGAAGGTGGGAGTGTGGGAGATGGGGAGAATGTGGGGAGTGTGGGAGATGGGGAGAAGTTGGGGAGTGTGAGAGATGGGTAGAAGTTGGGGAGTGTGGGAAATGGGTAGAAGGTGGGAGTGTGGGAGATGGGTAGAAGGTGGGAGTGTGGGAGATGGGGAGAAGGTGGGAGTGTGGGAGATGGGTAGAAGGTGGGAGCGTGGGAGATGGGTAGAAGGTGGGAGTGTGGGAGATGGGGAGAAGGTGAGAGTGTGGGAGATGGGGAGAAGGTGGGAGTGTGGGAGATGGATAGAAGGTGGGAGTGTGGGAGATGGGTAGAAGGTGGGAGTGTGGGAGATGGGGAGAAGGTGGGAGTGTGGGAGATGGAGAGAAGGTGGGGAGGGTGGGAGATGGGGAGAAGGTGGGGAGGGTGGGAGATGGGTAGACGGTGGGAGGGTGGGAGATGGGTAGAAGATGGGGAGTGTGGGAGATGGGGAGAAGGTGGGAGTGTGGGAGATGGGGAGAAGGTGGGAGTGTGGGAGATGGGGAGAAGGTGGGAGTGTGGGAGATGGAGAGAAGGTGGGGAGGGTGGGAGATGGGGAGAAGGTGGGGAGTGTGGGAGATGGGGAGAAGGTGGGAGTGTGGGAGATGGGTAGAAGGTGGGAGTGTGGGAGAAGGGGAGAAGGTGGGAGTGTGGGAGATGGAGAGAAGGTGGGGTGGGTGGGAGATGGGGAGAAGGTGGGGAGGGTGGGAGATGGGTAGACGGTGGGAGGGTGGGAGATGGGTAGAAGATGGGGAGTGTGGGAGATGGGGAGAAGGTGGGAGTGTGGGAGATGGGGAGAAGGTGGGAGTGTGGGAGATGGGGAGAAGGTGGGAGTGTGGGAGATGGAGAGAAGGTGGGGAGGGTGGGAGATGGGGAGAAGGTGGGGAGTGTGGGAGATGGGGAGAAGGTGGGAGTGTGGGAGATGGGTAGAAGGTGGGAGTGTGGGAGATGGGGAGAAGGTGGGAGTGTGGGAGATGGAGAGAAGGTGGGGAGGGTGGGAGATGGGGAGAAGGTGGGGAGGGTGGGAGATGGGTAGACGGTGGGAGGGTGGGAGATGGGTAGAAGATGGGGAGTGTGGGAGATGGGGAGAAGGTGGGAGTGTGGGAGATGGGGAGAAGGTGGGAGTGTGGGAGATGGGGAGAAGGTGGGAGTGTGGGAGATGGAGAGAAGGTGGGGAGGGTGGGAGATGGGGAGAAGGTGGGAGTGTGGGAGATGGGGAGAAGGTGGGGAGTGTGGGACATGGGTAGAAGGTGGGAGTGTGGGAGATGGGGAGAAGGTGGGAGTGTGGGAGATGGGTAGACGGTGGGAGTGTGGGAGATGGGGAGAAGGTGGGGAGGGTGGGAGATGGGGAGAAGGTGGGAGTGTGGGAGATGGGGAGAAGGTGGGAGTGTGGGAGATGGGGAGAAGGTGGGGAGTGTGGGAGATGGGTAGAAGGTGGGAGTGTGGGAGATGGGGAGAAGGTGGGAGTGTGGGAGATGGGGAGAAGGTGGGAGTGTGGGAGATGGGGAGAAGGTGGGAGTGTGGGAGATGGAGAGAAGGGGGAGGGTGGGAGATGGGTAGACGGTGGGAGTGTGGGAGATGGGGAGAAGGTGGGAGTGTGGGAGATGGGGAGAAGGTGGGAGTGTGGGAGATGGGGAGAAGGTGGGAGTGTGGGAGATGGGGAGAAGGTGGGAGTGTGGGAGATGGAGAGAAGGTGGGGAGGGTGGGAGATGGGGAGAAGGTGGGAGTGTGGGAGATGGAGAGAAGGTGGGAGTGTGGGAGATGGGTAGACGGTGGGAGTGTGGGAGATGGGGAGAAGGTGGGAGTGTGGGAGATGGGGAGAAGGTGGGAGTGTGGGAGATGGGGAGAAGGTGGGAGTGTGGGAGATGGGGAGAAGGTGGGAGTGTGGGAGATGGGGAGAAGGTGGGAGTGTGGGAGATGGGGAGAAGGTGGGGAGGGTGGGAGATGGGGAGAAGGTGGGAGTGTGGGAGATGGGGAGAAGGTGGGAGTGTGGGAGATGGGGAGAAGGTGGGAGTGTGGGAGATGGGTAGACGGTGGGAGTGTGGGAGATGGGGAGAAGGTGGGAGTGTGGGAGATGGGGAGAAGGTGGGAGTGTGGGAGATGGGGAGAAGGTGGGAGTGTGGGAGATGGGGAGAAGGTGGGAGTGTGGGAGATGGGGAGAAGGTGGGGAGGGTGGGAGATGGGGAGAAGGTGGGAGTGTGGGAGATGGAGAGAAGGTGGGGAGTGTGGGAGATGGGGAGAAGGTGGGAGTGTGGGAGATGGAGAGAAGGTGGGGAGGGTGGGAGATGGGGAGAAGGTGGGGAGGGTGGGAGATGGGTAGACGGTGGGAGTGTGGGAGATGGAGAGAAGGTGGGGAGGGTGGGAGATTGGGAGAAGGTGGGGAGGGTGGGAGATGGGTAGACGGTGGGAGTGTGGGAGATGGGGAGAAGGTGGGAGTGTGGGAGATGGGGAGAAGGTGGGAGTGTGGGAGATGGGGAGAAGGTGGGAGTGTGGGAGATGGGGAGAAGGTGGGAGTGTGGGAGATGGAGAGAAGGTGGGGAGGGTGGGAGATGGGGAGAAGGTGGGAGTGTGGGAGATGGAGAGAAGGTGGGAGTGTGGGAGATGGGTAGACGGTGGGAGTGTGGGAGATGGGGAGAAGGTGGGAGTGTGGGAGATGGGGAGAAGGTGGGAGTGTGGGAGATGGGGAGAAGGTGGGAGTGTGGGAGATGGGGAGAAGGTGGGAGTGTGGGAGATGGGGAGAAGGTGGGAGTGTGGGAGATGGGGAGAAGGTGGGGAGGGTGGGAGATGGGGAGAAGGTGGGAGTGTGGGAGATGGGGAGAAGGTGGGAGTGTGGGAGATGGGGAGAAGGTGGGAGTGTGGGAGATGGGTAGACGGTGGGAGTGTGGGAGATGGGGAGAAGGTGGGAGTGTGGGAGATGGGGAGAAGGTGGGAGTGTGGGAGATGGGGAGAAGGTGGGAGTGTGGGAGATGGGGAGAAGGTGGGAGTGTGGGAGATGGGGAGAAGGTGGGGAGGGTGGGAGATGGGGAGAAGGTGGGAGTGTGGGAGATGGAGAGAAGGTGGGGAGTGTGGGAGATGGGGAGAAGGTGGGAGTGTGGGAGATGGAGAGAAGGTGGGGAGGGTGGGAGATGGGGAGAAGGTGGGGAGGGTGGGAGATGGGTAGACGGTGGGAGTGTGGGAGATGGAGAGAAGGTGGGGAGGGTGGGAGATTGGGAGAAGGTGGGGAGGGTGGGAGATGGGTAGACGGTGGGAGTGTGGGAGATGGAGAGAAGGTGGGAGTGTGGGAGATGGAGAGAAGGTGGGAGTGTGGGAGATGGGGAGAAGGTGGGAGTGTGGGAGATGGGGAGAAGGTGGGAGTGTGGGAGATGGGGAGAAGGTGGGAGTGTGGGAGATGGGGAGAAGGTGGGAGTGTGGGAGATGGGGAGAAGGTGGGAGTGTGGGAGATGGGTAGACGGTGGGAGTGTGGGAGATGGGGAGAAGGTGGGGAGGGTGGGAGATGGGGAGAAGGTGGGGAGTGTGGGAGATGGGGAGAAGGTGGGAGTGTGGGAGATGGGGAGAAGGTGGGAGTGTGGGAGATGGAGAGAAGGTGGGGAGGGTGGGAGATGGGGAGAAGGTGGGAGTGTGGGAGATGGGGAGAAGGTGGGAGTGTGGGAGATGGGGAGAAGGTGGGAGTGTGGGAGATGGGTAGACGGTGGGAGTGTGGGAGATGGGGAGAAGGTGGGAGTGTGGGAGATGGGGAGAAGGTGGGAGTGTGGGAGATGGAGAGAAGGTGGGGAGGGTGGGAGATGGGGAGAAGGTGGGAGTGTGGGAGATGGGGAGAAGGTGGGGAGTGTGGGACATGGGTAGAAGGTGGGAGTGTGGGAGATGGGGAGAAGGTGGGAGTGTGGGAGATGGGTAGACGGTGGGAGTGTGGGAGATGGGGAGAAGGTGGGGAGGGTGGGAGATGGGGAGAAGGTGGGAGTGTGGGAGATGGGGAGAAGGTGGGAGTGTGGGAGATGGGGAGAAGGTGGGGAGTGTGGGAGATGGGTAGAAGGTGGGAGTGTGGGAGATGGGGAGAAGGTGGGAGTGTGGGAGATGGGGAGAAGGTGGGAGTGTGGGAGATGGGGAGAAGGTGGGAGTGTGGGAGATGGAGAGAAGGTGGGGAGGGTGGGAGATGGGTAGACGGTGGGAGTGTGGGAGATGGGGAGAAGGTGGGAGTGTGGGAGATGGGGAGAAGGTGGGGAGTGTGGGAGATGGGGAGAAGGTGGGAGTGTGGGAGATGGGGAGAAGGTGGGAGTGTGGGAGATGGAGAGAAGGTGGGGAGGGTGGGAGATGGGGAGAAGGTGGGAGTGTGGGAGATGGAGAGAAGGTGGGAGTGTGGGAGATGGGTAGACGGTGGGAGTGTGGGAGATGGGGAGAAGGTGGGAGTGTGGGAGATGGGGAGAAGGTGGGAGTGTGGGAGATGGGGAGAAGGTGGGAGTGTGGGAGATGGGGAGAAGGTGGGAGTGTGGGAGATGGGGAGAAGGTGGGAGTGTGGGAGATGGGGAGAAGGTGGGGAGGGTGGGAGATGGGGAGAAGGTGGGAGTGTGGGAGATGGGGAGAAGGTGGGAGTGTGGGAGATGGGGAGAAGGTGGGAGTGTGGGAGATGGGTAGACGGTGGGAGTGTGGGAGATGGGGAGAAGGTGGGAGTGTGGGAGATGGGGAGAAGGTGGGAGTGTGGGAGATGGGGAGAAGGTGGGAGTGTGGGAGATGGGGAGAAGGTGGGAGTGTGGGAGATGGGGAGAAGGTGGGGAGGGTGGGAGATGGGGAGAAGGTGGGAGTGTGGGAGATGGAGAGAAGGTGGGGAGTGTGGGAGATGGGGAGAAGGTGGGAGTGTGGGAGATGGAGAGAAGGTGGGGAGGGTGGGAGATGGGGAGAAGGTGGGTGGGAGGGTGGGAGATGGGTAGACGGTGGGAGTGTGGGAGATGGAGAGAAGGTGGGGAGGGTGGGAGATTGGGAGAAGGTGGGGAGGGTGGGAGATGGGTAGACGGTGGGAGTGTGGGAGATGGGGAGAAGGTGGGAGTGTGGGAGATGGGGAGAAGGTGGGAGTGTGGGAGATGGGGAGAAGGTGGGAGTGTGGGAGATGGAGAGAAGGTGGGGAGGGTGGGAGATGGGGAGAAGGTGGGAGTGTGGGAGATGGAGAGAAGGTGGGAGTGTGGGAGATGGGTAGACGGTGGGAGTGTGGGAGATGGGGAGAAGGTGGGAGTGTGGGAGATGGGGAGAAGGTGGGAGTGTGGGAGATGGGGAGAAGGTGGGAGTGTGGGAGATGGGGAGAAGGTGGGAGTGTGGGAGATGGGGAGAAGGTGGGAGTGTGGGAGATGGGGAGAAGGTGGGGAGGGTGGGAGATGGGGAGAAGGTGGGAGTGTGGGAGATGGGGAGAGGTGGGAGTGTGGGAGATGGGGAGAAGGTGGGAGTGTGGGAGATGGGTAGACGGTGGGAGTGTGGGAGATGGGGAGAAGGTGGGAGTGTGGGAGATGGGGAGAGGTGGGAGTGTGGGAGATGGGGAGAAGGTGGGAGTGTGGGAGATGGGGAGAAGGTGGGAGTGTGGGAGATGGGGAGAAGGTGGGGAGGGTGGGAGATGGGGAGAAGGTGGGAGTGTGGGAGATGGAGAGAAGGTGGGGAGTGTGGGAGATGGGGAGAAGGTGGGAGTGTGGGAGATGGAGAGAGGTGGGGAGGGTGGGAGATGGGGAGAAGGTGGGGAGGGTGGGAGATGGGTAGACGGTGGGAGTGTGGGAGATGGAGAGAAGGTGGGGAGGGTGGGAGATTGGGAGAAGGTGGGGAGGGTGGGAGATGGGTAGACGGTGGGAGTGTGGGAGATGGAGAGAAGGTGGGAGTGTGGGAGATGGGAGAAGGTGGGAGTGTGGGAGATGGGGGAGAGGGTGGGAGTGTGGGGGAGATGGGGAGAGGTGGGAGTGTGGGAGATGGGGAGAAGGTGGGAGTGTGGGAGATGGGGAGAAGGTGGGGTGTGGGAGATGGGGAGGTGGGAGTGTGGGAGATGGGTAGCGGTGGGAGTGTGGGAGATGGGGAGAAGGTGGGGAGGGTGGGAGATGGGGAGAAGGTGGGGAGTGTGGGAGATGGGGAGAAGGTGGGAGTGTGGGAGATGGGGAGAAGGTGGGAGTGTGGGAGATGGTGAGAAGGTGGGGAGGGTGGGAGATGGGGAGAAGGTGGGAGTGTGGGAGATGGGGAGAAGGTGGGAGTGTGGGGATGGGGAGAAGGTGGGAGTGTGGGGATGGGTAGCGGTGGGAGTGTGGGAGATGGGGAGAGGTGGGAGTGTGGGAGATGGGGAGAAGGTGGGGAGGGTGGGAGATGGGGAGAAGGTGGGAGTGTGGGAGATGGGTAGAGGTGGGAGTGTGGGAGATGGGTAGACGGTGGGAGTGTGGGAGATGGGGAGAAGGTGGGGAGTGTGGGAGATGGGTAGAGGTGGGAGTGTGGGAGATGGGTAGAAGGTGGGAGTGTGGGAGATGGAGAGAAGGTGGGGAGGGGTGGGAGATGGGGAGAAGGTGGGAGTGTGGGAGATGGGGAGAAGGTGGGAGTGTGGGGAGATGGGTAGAAGGTGGGAGTGTGGGAGATGGGGAGAAGGTGGGAGTGTGGGAGATGGTGTAGAAGGTGGGAGTGTGGGAGATGGAGAGAAGGTGGGAGGGTGGGAGATGGGTAGAAGGTGGGAGTGTGGGAGATGGGGAGAAGGTGGGAGTGTGGGAGATGGGTAGAAGGTGGGGTGTGGGAGATGGGGAGAAGGTGGGAGTGTGGGAGATGGGTAGACGGTCGGAGTGTGGGAGATGGGGAGAAGGTGGGAGTGTGGGAGATGGAGAGAAGGTGGGGAGGGTGGGAGATGGGGAGAAGGTGTTGTTCTACCTGACTGTTTGATGATCCTCTCACTCTCTTCCTCCCTCGGTGTGTCTGCACTGACGTGTTCATCTAGAATACACAGTGAGTAATTAACAAATCCAAATTCTCTTTGTCAACATTCAGTTACACCCCCCCTCTGCCTCTGCCTCGCGCATTGAAAACCTCTTCTCCTCTCCTCTCCACAGTGTTCATTTCTCCCGAAATTCTCTGTGAGAATCAAGACGCAATTTGAAGACAATAACGGATGCAATAATAATGTAAGGTCATTCAAAGGAACCGAGAGGGTTAATCCCCCCCTCCCTCCGATAGGGAACAGACTGCCCCGGTGTCTGAGTGTAAATGGGGGAGAGGTGGGTGAGAGGGTTAATCCCCCCCCCCCCTCCGATAGGGAACAGACTGCCCCAGTGTCTGAGTGCAAATGGGGAGAGGTGGGTGAGAGGGTTAATCCTCCCTCCGATAGGGAACAGACTGCCCGGTGTCTGAGTGTAAATGGGGGAGAGGTGGGTGAGAGGGTTAATCCCCCCCTCTCCGATAGGGAACAGACTGCCCGGTGTCTGAGTGTAAATGGGGAGAGGTGGATGAGAGGGTTAATCCCCCCCCTCTCTGATAGGGAACAGACTGCCCGGTGTCTGAGTGTAAATGGGGAGAGGTGGGTGAGAGGGTTAATCCCCCCTCTCCGATAGGGAACAGACTGCCCCGGTGTCTGAGTGTAAATGGGGAGAGGTGGGTGAGAGGGTTAATCCCCCCCTCTCCGATAGGGAACAGACTGCCCGGTGTCTGAGTGTAAATGGGGAGAGGTGGGTGAGAGGGTTAATCCCCCCTCTCCGATAGGGAACAGACTGCCCGGTGTCTGAGTGTAAATGGGGAGAGGTGGGTGAGAGGGTTAATCCCCCCTCTCCGATAGGGAACAGACTGCCCGGTGTCTGAGTGTAAATGGGGGAGAGGTGTGTGAGAGGGTTAATCCCCCCCTCTCCGATAGGGAACAGACTGCCCGGTGTCTGTGTGTAAATGGGGGAGAGGTGGGTGAGAGGGTTAATCCCCCTCTCCGATAGGGAACAGACTACCCGGTGTCTGAGTGTAAATGGGGAGAGGTGGGTGAGAGGGTTAATCCGCCCCCTCTCCGATAGGGAACAGACTGCCCGGTGTCTGAGTGTAAATGGGGGAGAGGTGGGTGAGAGGGTTAATCCCCTCTCCGATAGGGAACAGACTGCCCAATGTCTGAGTGTAAATGGGGGAGAGGTGGGTGAGAGGGTTAATCCCCCCCCTCCGATAGGGAACAGACTGCCCAGTGTCTGAGTGTAAATGGGGGAGAGGTGATTGAGAGGGTTAATCCCCCTCTCCGATAGGGAACAGACTGCCCGGTGTCTGAGTGTAAATGGGGGAGAGGTTGGTGAGAGGGTTAATCCCCCCCCTCTCCGATAGGGAACAGACTGCCCGGTGTCTGAGTGTAAATGGGGAGAGGTGATTGAGAGGGTTAATCCCCCCTCTCCGATAGGGAACAGACTGCCCGGTGTCTGAGTGCAAATGGGGGAGACGTGGGGTGAGAGGGTTAATCCCCCCACTCCGATAGGGAACAGACTGCCCGGTTTCTGAGTGCAAATGGGGGAGACGTGGGTGAGAGGGTTAATCCCCCCACTCCGATAGGGAACAGACTGCCCGGTGTCTGAGTGTAAATGGGGGAGAGGTGATTGAGAGGGTTAATCCCCCCCTCCGATAGGGAACAGACTGCCCAGTGTCTGAGTGTAAATGGGGGAGAGGTGATTGAGAGGGTTAATCCCCCCTCTCCGATAGGGAGCAGACTGCCTGATGTCTGAGTGTAAATGGGGGAGAGGTGAATGTATAATTTTCTCTGTGTTCACTGAATTTCTGACTCTCTCTCTCATTAGGTGTTTAACCGTGAACCTACACCGTCTGAACAGGTTTCCTACGTTGATATATTAAGTGACGAGTTTCCTCAACGTTATTACAAAGAGTCAGAGGTATTGGAATGTATTGTTTGAGACATATAGAGAACGTGGCCTTGCAGCCCATCTGGTCCGTGCTAGCTGTCTGTGGATTATTCCACTCAGTCCCATTTCCCCAGACCCCACCCACTCCGCCCCGCTCGATCCACCGTAACCCCACGGGTTTGTGTCCTGCAATTGCCCGTCCAGTTTCCTTTTGAAATGGTTCACCATCTCGTCTTCCGCCGCACCCGTCGGCAGCGAGTTCCCGGTCACTACCCCTCGCTGCGTCGAATCATTTCCCCCTCACTTCCTCCGCCACTGTCTCCCTTCCCCAGAGCCTGTAATCTGTGTCTCCCTGGGCCTTGTACCATCAGCGAATGGGAGCTGCTTCTCCTGGTCTACCTTATCCGAACCTCTCAGAGTCTCGTACGCCTCGTTCCAATCTCCCCTCCGTCTCCTTCGCTCTGGGGGAGAACAATCCCAGCTTCTCCCAGTCTCTCCACATGAACGTTGGTCCCTCGTTCCCCGGACCATTCTGCTCACTCTCCTCCGCAGGCCCCCTCTCTCAAGGACCCTCGCATCCTTCCCCAAAGTGTGGCGACCGCAACTGGGCGCCAACACTCCAGTTGGGGGCCGCACCAGAGCTTTGTAAAGGTTGGGGAGAGGTCGCCCTGATCCCCGGACAGGAAAGACCGTCGACGAGGCTGCCACAAATCCGCTGACATCTCGCCTTTGCACGCAGGACCCCAGAACGTTCCGGTCAGTTAAAACCAGCCGGGGCCCGTTGTTCGACGGCTGGAGAGAAAGCCACAAGCCGATCATGTGCTCCTACAAACTGGTGACTGTCAAGTTCGAAATGTACGGATTACAAAGCCGTGTGGAGCAGCTCGTTCACAAGGTCAGCCTGCGAGACCGATCTCAATTTACGCTGACGACACCAGAACTGGGGAGGCGGGGGGGGGGGGGGGTTACACCCGTTATCGGGAGGGACTGAACGTGAACGGACTGGGGCTCTTTTCTGTAGAATAGAGAAGGCTGAGGAGTCACCTGATTGAGGTGTCTCAGATTATGAATGGGTTTTCGATAGGGTCGACGTAGAGAAGATATCTCCACTCGGGGGCAAGACCGGAACTAGGGGGCCATCAATATAAGATAATCACTAATAAATCCAACGTGGGGGGGGATTTCAGGAGAGACGTCTTTCCCAGAGAGTGGGGAGAATGTGGAACCCGCTACCACAGGGAGTGGGTTGAGGAGAATCGCAGAGATGTATTTGGTGTAGAGGGAGCTTTACTCTGTATCTAACCCCCCCGTACTGTACCTGTCCTGGGGAGTGTTTGATGGGGACAGTGTAGAGGGAGCTTCACTCTGTATCTAACTGGAGCCATGTTGGATGTTCTTTATCTGTGACTTCTGTTTTCGGTAGAATATTCGGGAGATTCTTCTCGTTGGCCATCGTCAAGCATTTGCGTGGATTGACGAGTGGTTCGGTATGTAACGACAGCATGTACTGTCCCATCTCTAATCCGGAGGTGAACTTGCAGGTGGTGGTGTTCCCATTGCGTCTGCTGCCCTTGTCCTTCTAGTTGGTAGAGGTCGCGGGTTTGGGCGGCGCTGTCTATGGGGCCTTGGTGCGTTGCTGCAGTGCATCTTGGAGATGGTACACACTGCTGCCACTGTGCGTCGGTGGTGGAGGGGAGTGAATGTTTGTAGATGGGGTGCCGATCAAGCGGGCTGCTTTGTCCTAGATGGTGTCGAGCTTCTTGAGTGTTGTTGGAGCTGCACCCATCCAGGCAAGTGGAGAGTATTCCATCACACTCCTGACTTGTGTCTTGTAGATGGCGGACAGGCTTTGGGGAGTCAGGAGGTGAGTTACTCGCCTCAGGATTCCCAGCCTCTGACCTGCTCTTGTAGCCACAGTATTTATATGGCTACTCCAGTTCAGTTTCTGGTCAATGGCAGCCCCTAGGATGTTGATAGTGGGGGATTCAGCGATGGTAATTGCCATTGAATGTCAAGGGGAGATGGTTAGATTCTCTCTTTGTTGGAGATGGTCATTGCCTGGCACTTGTGTGGCGCGAATGTTACTTGCCACTTATCAGCCCAAGCCTGGATATTGTCCAGGTCTTGTTACACTCGCCCAGTGAGGTTGCAGAATAATCATCCTTCTCAATCCCTGTATCAAACATACAAACATACGAAATAGGAGCAGAAGTTAGGCCATTCGGCCCCTCGAACCTGTTCCGCCACTCAATAAGATCATGACTGATCTGTTTGCGTTTCGAATTCCACACTCCCATCTACCTCCGATAAACTTTGACTCCCTTGCTAACAAGAATCTGTCTCCCTCCGTCTTAAAAACACTCAACGACCCCCACCTCCACCACCGTCTGAGGCAGAGAGTTCCAAAGTCGTTCAACCCTCGGAGGGAAAAGAATTTCTCCTCACCTCTGTCCTAAAAGGGCGTCCCCTAATTTTACAGCATTGACCCCTAGTTCTGGACACCCCCACAAGAGGAAACATCCTTTCCACATCCGCCTTGTCAAGACCTTTCAGGATCTTATAAAATTCAATCAAGTCTCCCCTCACTCGTCTAAACTCCAGTGAAAACAAGCCCAGTCTGTCCAACCTTTCCTCATAAGACAACCCGCTCATTCCAGGTATCAATCGAGTAATCTGGGTCCTTTTCTGGTTGGCAGGATGTGACGAGTGGAGTCCGCAGGGGTCTGTGCTGGGCCCTCAACTTTTCATAATTTATATCAATGATTTAGATGAGGGGAGCTAAATTTGACACAAAGATAGGTCGGAAAGCATGTTGTGAAGAGGACATAAGGAGTTTGCAGACTGATAATAGATAGATTGAGCGAGTGGGCAAAAATCTGGCAGATGGAGTATAACGTGGGAAACTGCGAAGTTGTTCACTTTGGCAGGGAGAACAAAAAAGCAGAGTATTACGTAAACGGAGAACGACTGCAGGACTCCGAGGTGCAGAGGGATCCAGGTGTTTTGGTGCAGGAGTCACAAAATGTTAGTTCGCGGGTAACACAAGTCATAAAGGCGGCTAGTGGAATGCTGTCCATTATTACGAGAGGAATCGAAAATAAAAGTAAGGATGTTGTGCTTCAGTTATGCAGGGCCACTGGTGAGACCACATCTAGAATACTGCGTGCAGTTTTGGTCTCCTTATTTAAGGAAGGATGTGAATGCGTTGGAGGTGGTTCCGAGGGGGTCATTGAGTATTTTTAAGGTAGAGGGAGATAGATTCTTGCCCTTAATTAACTTAGAATAATTATTATGTATAGTCGAATTTACAGAGCTTATTAACTGCTGGTATCACCTACAACCAAAGAAACAACAAAGAACAAAGAACATTACAGCACAGGAACAGGCCATTCGGCCCTCCAAGCCTGCGCCGATCTTGATGCCTGCCTAAACTAAAACCTTCTGCACTTCCGGGGTCCGTATCCCTCTATTCCCTTCCTATTCATGTATTTAAGATGTCTCTTAAACGTCGCTATCGTATCTGCTTCCACCACCTCCCCCTGCAGCAAGTTCCAGGCACTCACCACCCTCTGTGTAAAAAAACTTGCCTCGCACATCCCCTCTGAACTTTGCACCTCGCACCTTAAACCTCTGTCCCCTAGTAACTGACTCTTCACCCTGGGAAAAAGCTTCTGACTATCCACTCTGTCCATGCGCTCATAACTTTGTAAAACCTCTATCATGTCGCCCCTCCACCTCCGTCGTTCCAGTGAAAACAATCCGAGTTTTCCAACCTCTCCTCATAGCTAATGCCCTCCAGACCAGGCAACGTCCTGGTAAACCTCCTCTGTACCCTCTCCGAAGCCTCCACGTCCTTCTGGTAGTGTGGCGACCAGAATTGCACGCAATATTCTAAGTGTGGCCTAACTAATGTTCTGTACAGCTGCAACATGACTTGCCAATTTTATACTCTATGCCCCGACCGATGAGGGCAAGCATGCCGTATGCCTTCTTGACTACCTTATCCACCTGCGTTGCCACTTTCAGTGACTTGTGGACCTGTACGCCCAGATCTCTCTGCCTGTCAATACTCCTAAGGGTTCTGCCATTTACTGTATAAAGTTAAACTTCAATTGCACAGATATGTGCTTTTCCCTTTTGCCTGTGGGCGTCAGTTCCCCGTTGGAGCCAGAGGAGAGAATCCAGCTGAGAGAGAGAGAGAGAGCGAGAGATAGCATGTGTGGTGCGAACAGCTCATGGCCGACTGGCTTTCTGAGACCAGTAATTCCAGTTTATAAGCCTGTAATCCGAGCAATCTAACAAGTGTAGCACATTCTTGTGTGAAAAAAGCCACAAAGAGAATTCAACTGCTAAACATGGCTCGATGACAACACTGTCACCTCAGACCAAGAATGTTGTGCATTAAAAGTTCAGCACTCCCATTGCCAGTACTGAGGGGGTGCTGCATTGTCGGACGGTGTATTGTTACGAGCAGGTGAGAAAGAGGTCTCGGGGGTCCCTTTCAGCCTTCACCTGGTCTCCCTGCGACAGGGTTTAATTTTTCAATACACTGCGTTTTTTTCATTTGTTTATTTTGTCTTGGTTTGTTTTATCATTCTTTTTTTTTTAACCACAGTTTTTTTTTGTCATGTTTGTGCTTGGGGCCAGGGCTGTTCATTTTTATGTCAATTAACACCCTGTCTGCACTAACGCCTTGCCTTTCGGGCACCCCATTAACATACCCTTTGTCTTTGCTCCGTGACCTTCTGGTCAGTTATTCTCTGTGACCCTCTGCCCTATCAACACCTTCCCTTTTGTTACCTCTTGCCCCACCCCGCTTTTATCTGCTTAAAACCTATCACATTCCTAACATTTGCCAGTTCTGAAGAAGGGTCACTGACCTGAAACGTTAACTCTGCTTCTCTCTCCCCAGATTCTGCCACGCCTGCTGAGTATTTCCAGCATTTCTTGTTTTTATTTCAGATTTCCAGCATCTGCAGTATTTTGCTTTTATTTTAGTGTTTTGAGCTCCCCCCCCCTCGGTGAATCCTTGTTCACCACTTTACAATGATAAGGCAAAGAAACCAGCACAGACAGGCTTTCTTAAGGTTTAAATTGATTAAACTTAAACTCTAATTCAGTTAACGTCTACGGATACACGACGCGCCCACGCTAGCACGCATACGCGATCCATGCAGATAGAGACAGAAAAGAGCAGAAGAAAAATAAAGTGGAAAAGTTTGAAGCAATATCTGAAGAGTTTTTGTCACGATTCTTGGAGCTCGCTGTAGAGACCTTGATTGTAGGGAGATCTTGCTTTTCGTTGGGGCCCAGTATTCTTCTTAAACCTTATTCGCTGTCGGAGACTTAGCTCTCTTGGAGTTCAAGTGTCTTCAGTGGATTCGGAGGCTTGTGAGAAAGAGATGGGAGCAGGCAGGAGAGAGATCTTCTCAGTCCAGGAGCAAACAGACACTCTCTGAGTTCAAACTCTCTGTGGTCATTTCAAAGGGAAACTCTGGAACAGCCAGTTAGTCATCTGACCAGCTGGTCTAACCAGTCCTGGCCCTTGTGGATTGTCTCCTCCTTAGCAGGCCCTGGAATGCGCTTCCTCACCTTTGATGTCTGTTAGTATTTAAATGTTTGCAACACCTCCTCCTGTTCAAATCCCTCCATGGCCCCTCGCCTACCCTCCCTCCGTATCTCTGTAACCTCCTCCAGCCCTTACAATTCTCACCCTCCTGTTCAACTCCCTCCAAGGCCCCACCTGTGAAGGGACGTGGCGAGGTTTTACGATTCAAGGCGCTATATTAATGCAGGTTCCGTGTTACAGATATGTCTGTGGAAAATGTGCGGGAGTACGAGAGAGAGTCACAGAGGGAGACAAATCAGAAAGTGTCGACTGCAGAACAGTCAGGTAAGACAGAGTGTGTATGAGACATGTCCTTCACTGAACGCGAGAGTGTAGAGGGAGCTTTACTCTGTATCTAACCCCCCGTGCTGTACCTGTCCTGGGTGTGTTTGATGATGGACAGTGTAGAGGAGCTTTACTCTGTATCTAACCCCCGTACTGTACCTGTCCTGGGAGTGTTTGATGGGGGACAGTGTAGAGGGAGCTTTACTCTGTATCTAACTCCCCGGGTTGTACCTGTCCTGGGAGTGTTTGATGGGGGACAGTGTAGAGGGAGCTTTACTCTGTATCTAACGCCCCGTACTGTACCTGTCCTGGGAGTGTTTGATGGGGACAGTGTAGAGGGAGCTTTACTCTGTACCTAACCCCCCGTGCTGTACCTGTCCTGGGGTGTGTTTGATGATGGACAGTGTAGAGGGAGCTTTACTCTGTATCTAACCCCCCCCGTACTGTACCTGTCCTGGGAGTGTTTGATGGGGACAGTGTAGAGGGAGCTTTACTCTGTACCTAACCCCCCGTGCTGTACCTGTCCTGGGTGTGTTTGATGATGGACAGTGTAGAGGGAGCTTTACTCTGTATCTAACCCCCCCCGTACTGTACCTGTCCTGGGGACTGTTTGATGGGGACAGTGTAGAGGGAGTTTTAATGAATTGAAGAATTTATGACATTTGTGTGCCATCTGCTGGAACTGTTCTGCAGGACAATCCCCAGTTCAGATCCTTGTGAATACCCCCTGTCTGCCCAGCAACCTTTCCCCGCGGATTTACGACAGGACACCGATCTGTGAAGTCTCTTGGCTTCATGCCAACGCCCCTGGCGTGCCAGGAGAGGATCCGGGCACCAGCGGGATGGCGGGGGGGTGGGGTGGGGTGCGGCGGTGGTGGGGGTTTGGGGAGCGGGACACCGGGCGAGGCTGCTGGGTTTTAATATCACTTCGGCTCATTCTCTCTCGCAGTGACGGAGGTCGACTGCAGCGCTGGATTCAGGCCGGGTCTGCTGCGCTCGGTGTCGGTAAAGGACGAGCTCATGACTCCAGGGGCCTGGGCTCCAACTCCTGCGACCTTCCCTGCACGGAAAGCGGGAAGCTTCACGGAGAGATCCCACTCGGCAATGTGACGGACGCTCTGGAGAGTTTCCTGTTTCTGGGGGATGATGAAACAAAGGGACCCTGAACGCAGCTCAGGAGATTCCCACTGCACAGAACCTCCTGGAAAACTGACTCCCCCTCACACGGACTTCCCCCGGAAAACAGACTTTCCGGAAAACTGACTGTCCCGGCAAACAGAGAGAGAGAGAGGGAAAGCAGATGTAACACTATTCCTGTCATTATCACCTTCTCCCCGTATCCTCACTCCCACCTTCTCCCCGTATCCCTCACTCCCACCTTCTCCCCATATCCCTCACTCCCACCTTCTCCCGTATCCCTCACTCCCCACCTTCTCCCCATATCCCTCACTCCCACCTTCTCCCTGTATCCCTCACTCCCCACCTTCTCCCTGTATCCCTCACACCCCACCTTCTCCCCATATCCCTCACTCCCCACCTTCTCCCCGTATCCCTCACTCCCCACCTTCTCCCATATCCCTCACTCCCCACCTTCTCCCGTATCCCTCACTCCCACCTTCTCCCCGTATCCCTCACTCCCCACCTTCTCCCATATCCCTCACTCCCCACCTTCTCCCCGTATCCCTCACTCCCACCTCTCCCCATATCCCTCACATCCCCACCTTCTCCCCGTATCCCTCACTCCCCACCTTATCCCCGTATCCCTCACTCCCCACCTTCTCCCCATATCCCTCACTCCCCACCTTCTCCCCGTATCCCTCCTCCCCACCTTCTCCCCATATCCCTCACTCCCCACATCCCTCACTCCCACCTCTCCCCATATCCCTCCCTCCCCACCTTCTCCCCATATCCCTCCCTCCCCACCTTCTCCCCGTATCCCTCAGTCCCCACCTTCTCCCCATATCCCTCCCTCCCCACCTTCTCCCCATATCCCTCCCTCCCCACCTTCTCCCATATCCCTCCCTCCCCACCTTCTCCCCATATCCCTCACACCCCACCTTCTTCCCGTATCCCTCACTCCCCACCTTCTCCCATATCCCTCCCTCCCCACCTTCTCCCCGTATCCCTCACACCCCACCTTCTTCCCGTATCCCTCACTCCCCACCTTCTCCCCATATCCCTCCCTCCCCACCTTCTCCCCATATCCCTCCCTCCCCACCTTCTTCCGTATCCCTCACTCCCCCACCTTCTCCCATATCCCTCACTCCCCACCTTCTCCCCGTACCCCTCACACCCCACCTTCTCCCCGGATCCGTCACTCCCCACCTTCTCCCCATATCCCTCACTCCCCACCTTCTCCCCGTATACCTCACTCCCACCTTCTCCCATATCCCTCACTCCCACCTTCTCCCGTACCCCTCACACCCCACCTTCTCCCCGGATCCGTCACTCCCCACCTTCCCCCCATATCCTCACGTCCCCACCTTCTCCCCATATCCCTCACTCCCCACCTTCTCCCCATATCCCTCACTCCACACCTTCTCCCCATCTCCCTCACTCCCCACCTTCTCCCCATATCCCTCACACCCCACCTTCTTCCCGGATCCCTCACTCCCCACCTTCTTCCCATATCCCTCACTCCCCACCTTCTCCCCATATCCTCACTCCCACCTTCTCCCCGTACCCCTCACACCCCACCTTCTCCCCATATCCCTCACACCCCACCTTCTCCCCGATCCCTCACTCCCCACCTTCTCCCATATCCCTCCCCCCCCACCTTCTCCCCATATCCCTCCCTCCCACCTTCTCCCCGTATCCCTCACTCCCCACCTTCTCTCCATACCTCACATCCCCACCTTCTCCCCGTATCCCTCGCTCCCCACCTTCCCCCCATATCCCTCCCTCCCCACCAATTCCCCGTATCCCTCACTCCCCACCTTCTCTCCATATCCCTCACTCCCCACCTTCTCCCCATATCCCTCCCTCCCCACCTTCTCCCCATATCCCTCCCTCCCCACCATCTCCCCGTATCACCTCACACCCCACCTTCTTGCCGTATCCCTCACTCCCCACCTTCCCCCCATATCCCTCTTTCCCACCTTCTCCCATATCCCTCCCTCCACACCATCTCCCCATTTCCCCCACTCCCCACCTTCCCCCCATATCCCTCCCTCCCCACCAATTCCCCGTATCCCTCACTCCCCACCTTCTCTCCATATCCCTCACTCCCCACCTTCTCCCCGTATCCCTCGCTCCCCACCTTCCCCCCATATCCCTCCCTCCCCACCAATTCCCCCGTATCCCTCACTCCCCACCTTCTCTCCATATCCCTCACTCCCCACCTTCTCCCCATATCCCTCCCTCCCCACCTTCTCCCCATATCCCCTCCCTCCCCACCATCTCCCCGTATCACTCACACCCCACCTTCTTGCCGTATCCCTCACTCCCCACCTTCCCCCCATATCCCTCTTTCCCCACCTTCTCCCCATATCCCTCCCTCCACACCATCTCCCCATTTCCCCCACTCCCCACCTTCCCCCCATATCCCTCCCTCCCCACCAATTCCCCGTATCCCTCACTCCCCACCTTCTCTCCATATCCCTCACTCCCCACCTTCTCCCCGTATCCCTCGCTCCCCACCTTCCCCCCATATCCCTCACTCCCCACCAATTCCCCGTATCCCTCACTCCCCACCATCTCCCCGTATCCCTCACTCCCCACCATCTCCCGTATCCCTCACTCCCCACCTTCTCTCCATATCCCTCACTCCCACCTTCTCCCCCATATCCCTCACTCCCCACCTTCTCCCCACATCCCTCACTCCCCTTACTCTTCCCGTATCCCTCACTCCCCACCTACCCCCCATATCCCACCCTCCCACCTTCTCCCCATATCCCTCACTCCCCACCATCTCCCCATATCCCCCACTCCCCACCTTCCCCCCATATCCCTCACTCCCCACCAATTCCCCGTATCCCTCACTCCCCACCATCTCCCCGTATCCCTCACTCCCCACCTTCTCTCCATATCCCTCACTCCCCATCTTCTTGCCGTATCCCTCACTCCCCACCTTCCCCCCATATCCCTCTTTCCCCTCCTTCTCCACATATCCCTCCCTCCACACCATCTCCCCATTTCCCCCACTCCCCACCTTCCCCCCATATCCCCCACTCCCCACCATCTCCCCGTATCCCTCCCTCCCTACCTGGATCTGAAGCTACAGGGCTGTTTTAGATGGGGAGAAGTAGCACAGGCGATGTATCCAGTGAACAGTGCGGACCGGGAGTGGGATGGTGGCTGGGAAGAGGGATTATGAGGGAGGGGGTCGGGGATTTGTTCCCCTCGCTGGCTTCAAGGAATCAGTTTGCTGCTGCAGCTTGAACTGTTTCTGTGCAGCGCGCGGCTCAAAGAGATTGTGGGATCTTTCCTGGGAATTTGCAGAGGGACCGCTACGGATAATTTGAGAGATTAAAAAAGGGAGGTTGTTCAGGCTCACCGAAAAGCCTTCTTCGTGTGTCTGTCACGGTCTTCGCAAGCCTCACACGTCTGAACCGCCCCACGCACAGAAACACACACACACACACACACACTCACACTCACACACGTCCTCCACTGGCCTAACGTGAGACAGGCATAAAGTCCAGACAGAGATTTACAGCGAATTGTCTTTCCTGTGATTGTCCGCCCAGCATTGTTGGCAAATTCTAAATTTACCAAGCAGTGTGGCAAGTTAAAAATAGCCGAGTCCTTTGAGTGAGGC
>NW_027141127.1:497274-527274 GCF_036365525.1 Heterodontus francisci | reverse complement strand
TAATCCCCCCCCCCCTCCGATAGGGAACAGACTGCCCGGTGTCTGAGTGTAAATGGGGAGAGGTGGGTGAGAGGGTTAATCCCCCCCCTCCGATAGGGAACAGACTGCCCGGTGTCTGAGTGTAAATGGGGAGAGGTGGGTGAGAGGGTTAATCCCCCCCCTCTCTGATAGGGAACAGGCTGCCCGGTGTCTGAGTGTAAATGGGGGAGAGGTGGGTGAGAAGGTTAATCCCCCCCTCCCTCCAATAGGGAACAGACTGCCCCGGTGTCTGAGTGTAAATGGGGGAGAGGTGGGTGAGAGGGTTAATCCCCCCCCCCCTCCGATAGGGAACAGACTGCCCGGTGTCTGAGTGTAAATGGGGAGAGGTGGGTGAGAGGGTTAATCCCCCCCTCCGATAGGGAACAGACTGCCCGGTGTCTGAGTGTAAATGGGGAGAGGTGGGTGAGAGGGTTAATCCCCCCCCTCTCTGATAGGGAACAGGCTGCCCGGTGTCTGAGTGTAAATGGGGGAGAGGTGGGTGAGAGGGTTAATCCCCCCCCTCTGATAGGGAACAGACTGCCCCGGTGTCTGAGTGTAAATGGGGGAGAGGTGGGTGAGAGGGTTAATCCCCCCCTCTCCGATAGGGAACAGACTGCCCGGTGTCTGAGTGTAAATGGGGGAGAGGTGGGTGAGAGGGTTAATCCCCCCCTCCCTCCGATAGGGAACAGACTGCCCCGGTGTCTGAGTGTAAATGGGGGAGAGGTGGGTGAGAGGGTTAATCCCCCCCTCCGATAGGGAACAGACTGCCCGGTGTCTGAGTGTAAATGGGGAGAGGTGTGTGAGAGGGTTAATCCCCCCCTCCCTCCGATAGGGAACAGACTGCCCCGGTGTCTGAGTGTAAATGGGGAGAGGTGGGTGAGAGGGTTAATCCCCCCCCTCTCCGATAGGGAACAGACTGCCCGGTGTCTGAGTGTAAATGGGGGAGAGGTGGATGAGAGGGTTAATCCCCCCTCCGATAGGGAACAGACTGCCCGGTGTCTGAGTGTAAATGGGGAGAGGTGGGTGAGAGGGTTAATCCCCCCCTCTCCGATAGGGAACAGACTGCCCGGTGTCTGAGTGTAAATGGGGGAGAGGTGGATGAGAGGGTTAATCCCCCCCTCCGATAGGGAACAGACTGCCCGGTGTCTGAGTGTAAATGGGGGAGAGGTGGGTGAGAGGGTTAATCCCCCCCCTCCGATAGGGAACAGACTGCCCGGTGTCTGAGTGTAAATGGGGGAGAGGTGGGTGAGAGGGTTAATCCCCCCTCTCCGATAGGGAGCAGACTGCCCGGTGTCTGAGTGTAAATGGGGGAGAGGTGGGTGAGAGGGTTAATCCCCCCCCTCTCTGATAGGGAACAGACTGCCCGGTGTCTGAGTGTAAATGGGGAGAGGTGGGTGAGAGGGTTAATCCCCCCTCTCCGATAGGGAACAGACTGCCCGGTGTCTGAGTGTAAATGGGGAGAGGTGGGTGAGAGGGTTAATCCCCCCCCTCTCCGATAGGGAACAGACTGCCCGGTGTCTGAGTGTAAATGGGGGAGAGGTGTGTGAGAGGGTTAATCCCCCCCTCTCCGATAGGGAACAGACTACCCGGTGTCTGAGTGTAAATGGGGAGAGGTGGGTGAGAGGGTTAATCCCCCCTCTCCGATAGGGAACAGACTGCCTGGTGTCTGAGTGTAAATGGGGAGAGGTGGGTGAGAGGGTTAATCCCCCCCTCCGATAGGGAACAGACTGCCCCGGTGTCTGAGTGTAAATGGGGAGAGGTGGGTGAGAGGGTTAATCCCCCCCTCTCCGATTGGGAACAGACGGCCCGGTGTCTGAGTGTAAATGGGGGAGAGGTGGGTGAGAGGGTTAATCCCCCCCCTCTCCGATAGGGAACAGACTACCCGGTGTCTGAGTGTAAATGGGGAGAGGTGGGTGAGAGGGTTAATCCCCCCTCCGATAGGGAACAGACGGCCCGGTGTCTGAGTGTAAATGGGGGAGAGGTGGGTGAGAGGGTTAATCCCCCCCTCTCCGATTGGGAACAGACGGCCCGGTGTCTGAGTGTAAATGGGGGAGAGGTGGGTGAGAGGGTTAATCCCCCCCTCTCCGATTGGGAACAGACTGCCCGGTGTCTGAGTGTAAATGGGGAGAGGTGGGTGAGAGGGTTAATCCCCCCCTCTCCGATTGGGAACAGACGGCCCGGTGTCTGAGTGTAAATGGGGGAGAGGTGGGTGAGAGGGTTAATCCCCCCTCTCCGATAGGGAACAGACTGCCCGGTGTCTGAGTGTAAATGGGGAGAGGTGGGTGAGAGGGTTAATCCCCCCCTCTCCGATAGGGAACAGACAGCCCGGTGTCTGAGTGTAAATGGGGGAGAGGTGGGTGAGAGGGTTAATCCCCCCTCTCCGATAGGGAGCAGACGGCCCGGTGTCTGAGTGTAAATGGGGGAGAGGTGGGTGAGAGGGTTAATCCCCCCCTCTCCGATAGGGAACAGACAGCCCGGTGTCTGAGTGTAAATGGGGGAGAGGTGGGTGAGAGGGTTAATCCCCCCTCTCCGATAGGGAACAGACTGCCCCGGTGTCTGAGTGTAAATGGGGGAGAGGTGGGTGAGAGGGTTAATCCCCCCCTCTCCGATAGGGAACAGACTGCCCCGGTGTCTGAGTGTAAATGGGGAGAGGTGGGTGAGAGGGTTAATCCCCCTCTCCGATAGGGAACAGACTGCCCGGTGTCTGAGTGTAAATGGGGGAGAGGTGGGTGAGAGGGTTAATCCCCCCCTCTCCGATAGGGAACAGACTGCCCGGTGTCTGAGTGTAAATGGGGGAGAGGTGGATGAGAGGGTTAATCCCCCCTCTCCGATAGGGAACAGACTGCCCCGGTGTCTGAGTGTAAATGGGGAGAGGTGGGTGAGAGGGTTAATCCCCCCCCTCCGATAGGGAACAGACTGCCCGGTGTCTGAGTGTAAATGGGGGAGAGGTGGGTGAGAGGGTTAATCCCCCCCTCTCCGATAGGGAACAGACTGCCCCGGTGTCTGAGTGTAAATGGGGAGAGGTGGGTGAGAGGGTTAATCCCCCCTCCGATAGGGAACAGACTGCCTGGTGTCTGAGTGTAAATGGGGAGAGGTGGGTGAGAGGGTTAATCCCCCCTCTCCGATAGGGAACAGACTGCCCGGTGTCTGAGTGTAAATGGGGAGAGGTGGGTGAGAGGGTTAATCCCCCCTCTCCGATAGGGAACAGACTACCCGGTGCCTGTGTGTAAATGGGGGAGAGGTGGGTGAGAGGGTTAATCCCCCCCTCTCCGATAGGGAACAGACTACCCAGTGTCTGAGTGTAAATGGGGGAGAGGTGGGTGAGAGGGTTAATCCCCCCTCTCCGATAGGGAACAGACTGCCCGGTGTCTGAGTGTAAATGGGGAGAGGTGGGTGAGAGGGTTAATCCCCCCTCTCCGATAGGGAACAGACTGCCCGGTGTCTGAGTGTAAATGGGGAGAGGTGGGTGAGAGGGTTAATCCCCCCCCTCTCTGATAGGGAACAGACTGCCTGGTGTCTGAGTGTAAATGGGGAGAGGTGGGTGAGAGGGTTAATCCCCCCTCTCCGATAGGGAACAGACTGCCCGGTGTCTGAGTGTAAATGGGGAGAGGTGGGTGAGAGGGTTAATCCCCCCTCTCCGATAGGGAACAGACTGCCCGGTGTCTGAGTGTAAATGGGGAGAGGAGGGTGAGAGGGTTAATCCGCCCCCTCTCCGATAGGGAACAGACTACCCAGTGTCTGAGTGTAAATGGGGGAGAGGTGGGTGAGAGGGTTAATCCCCCTCTCCGATAGGGAACAGACTGCCCGGTGTCTGAGTGTAAATGGGGAGAGGTGGGTGAGAGGGTTAATCCGCCCCCTCTCCGATAGGGAACAGACTACCCGGTGTCTGAGTGTAAATGGGGAGAGGTGGGTGAGAGGGTTAATCCCCCCCCTCTCCGATAGGGAACAGACAGCCCGGTGTCTGAGTGTAAATGGGGGAGAGGTGGGTGAGAGGGTTAATCCCCCCTCTCCGATAGGGAGCAGACGGCCCGGTGTCTGAGTGTAAATGGGGGAGAGGTGGGTGAGAGGGTTAATCCCCCCCTCTCCGATAGGGAACAGACTGCCCGGTGTCTGAGTGTAAATGGGGGAGAGGTGATTGAGAGGGTTAATCCCCCTCTCCGATAGGGAACAGACTGCCCGGTGTCTGAGTGTAAATGGGGGAGAGGTTGGTGAGAGGGTTAATCCCCCCCCTCTCCGATAGGGAACAGACTGCCCGGTGTCTGAGTGTAAATGGGGAGAGGTGATTGAGAGGGTTAATCCCCCCTCTCCGATAGGGAACAGACTGCCCGGTGTCTGAGTGCAAATGGGGGAGACGTGGGTGAGAGGGTTAATCCCCACCTCTCTCCGATAGGGAACAGACTGCCCGGTTTCTGAGTGCAAATGGGGGAGACGTGGGTGAGAGGGTTAATCCCCCCACTCCGATAGGGAACAGACTGCCCGGTGTCTGAGTGTAAATGGGGGAGAGGTGATTGAGAGGGTTAATCCCCCCTCTCCGATAGGGAGCAGACTGCCCGGTGTCTGAGTGTAAATGGGGGAGAGGTGGGTGAGAGGGTTAATCCCCCTCTCCGATAGGGAGCAGACTGCCTGGTGTCTGAGTGTAAATGGGGGAGAGGTGAATGTATAATTTTCTCTGTGTTCACTGAATTTCTGTCTCTCTCTCTCATTAGGTGTTTAACCGTGAACCTACACCGTCTGAACAGGTTTCCTACGTTGATATATTAAGTGACGAGTTTCCTCAACGTTATTACAAAGAGTCGGAGGTATTGGAATGTATTGTTTGAGACATATAGAGAACGTGGCCTTGCAGCCCATCTGGTCCGTGCTAGCTGTCTGTGGATTATTCCACTCAGTCCCATTTCCCCAGACCCCACCCACTCCGCCCCGCTCGATCCACCGTAACCCCACGGGTTTGTGTCCTGCAATTGCCCGTCCAGTTTCCTTTTGAAATGGTTTACCATCTCGTCTTCCGCCGCACCCGTCGGCAGCGAGTTCCCGGTCACTACCCCTCGCTGCGTCGAATCATTTCCCCCTCACTTCCTCCGCCACTGTCTCCCTTCCCCAGAGCCTGTAATCTGTGTCTCCCTGGGCCTTGTACCATCAGCGAATGGGAGCTGCTTTTCCTGGTCTACCTTATCCGAACCTCTCAGAGTCTCGTACGCCTCGTTCCAATCTCCCCTCCGTCTCCTTCGCTCTGGGGGAGAACAATCCCAGCTTCTCCCAGTCTCTCCACACGAACGGAAGTCCCTCGTTCCCCGGGACCATTCTGCTCACTCTCCTCCGCAGGCCCCCTCTCTCAAGGACCCTCGCATCCTTCCCCAAAGTGTGGCGACCGCAACTGGGCGCCAACACTCCAGTTGGGGGCCGCACCAGAGCTTTGTAAAGGTTGGGGAGAGGTCGCCCTGATCCCCGGACAGGAAAGACCGTCGACGAGGCTGCCACAAATCCGCTGACATCTCGCCTTTGCACGCAGGACCCCAGAACGTTCCGGTCAGTTAAAACCAGCCGGGGCCCGTTGTTCGACGGCTGGAGAGAAAGCCACAAGCCGATCATGTGCTCCTACAAACTGGTGACTGTCAAGTTCGAAATGTACGGATTACAAAGCCGTGTGGAGCAGCTCGTTCACAAGGTCAGCCTGCGAGACCGATCTCAATTTACGCTGACGACACCAGAACTGGGGGGGCGGGGGGGGGGGTTACACCCGTTATCGGGAGGGACTGAACGGACTGGGGCTCTTTTCTGTAGAATAGAGAAGGCTGAGGAGTCACCTGATTGAGGTGTCTCAGATTATGAATGGGTTTTCGATAGGGTCGACATAGCGAAGATATCTCCACTCGGGGGCAAGACCGGAACTAGGGGGCCATCAATATAAGATAATCACGAATAAATCCAACGTGGGGGGGGATTTCAGGAGAGACGTCTTTCCCCAGAGAGTGGGGAGAATGTGGAACCCGCTACCACAGGGAGTGGGTTGAGGAGAATCGCAGAGATGTATTTGGTGTAGAGGAAGCTTTACTCTGTATCTAACCCCCCCGTGCTGTACCTGTCCTGGGGAGTGTTTGATGGGACAGTGTAGAGGGAGCTTTACTCTGTATCTAACCCCGTACTGTACCTGTCCTGGGAGTGTTTGATGGGGGACAGTGTAGAGGGAGCTTTACTCTGTATCTAACCCCCGTACTGTACCTGTCCTGGGGAGTGTTTGATGGGGGACAGTGTAGAGGGAGCTTTACTCTGTATCTAACCCCCCCGTACTGTACCTGTCCTGGGGAGTGTTTGATGGGACAGTGTAGAGGGAGCTTTACTCTGTATCTAACCCCGTACTGTACCTGTCCTGGGGAGTGTTTGATGGGGGACAGTGTAGAGGGAGCTTTACTCTGTATCTAACCCCCCGTACTGTCCCTCTCCTGGGAGTGTTTGATGGGGGACAGTGTCGAGGGAGCTTTACTCTGTATCTAACCCCCGTACTGTACCTGTCCTGGGGAGTGTTTGATGGGGGACAGTGTAGAGGGAGCTTTACTCTGTATCTAACCCCCCGTACTGTACCTGTCCTGGGGAGTGTTTGATGGGACAGTGTAGAGGGAGTTTTACTCTGTATCTAACCCCCCGTACTGTCCCTCTCCTGGGAGTGTTTGATGGGGGACAGTGTCGAGGGAGCTTTACTCTGTATCTAACCCCCGTACTGTACCTCTCCTGGGAGTGTTTGATGGGGACAGTGTAGAGGGAACTTCACTCTGTATCTAACTGGAGCCATGTTGGATGTTCTTTATCTGTGACTTCTGTTTTCGGTAGAATATTCGGGAGATTCTTCTCGTTGGCCATCGTCAAGCATTTGCGTGGATTGACGAGTGGTTCGGTATGTAACGACAGCATGTACTGTCCCATCTCTAATCCGGAGGTGAACTTGCAGGTGGTGGTGTTCCCATTGCGTCTGCTGCCCTTGTCCTTCTAGTTGGTAGAGGTCGCGGGTTTGGGCGGCGCTGTCTAAGGGGCCTTGGTGCGTTGCTGCAGTGCATCTTGTAGATGGTACACGCTGGTGCCACTGTGCGTCGGTGGTGGAGGGAGTGAATGTTTGTAGACGGGGTGCCCATCAAGCGGGCTGCTTTGTCCTAGATGGTGTCGAGCTTCTTGAGTGTTGTTGGAGCTGCACCCATCCAGGCAAGTGGAGAGTATTCCATCACACTCCTGACTTGTGCCTTGTAGATGGCGGACAGGCTTTGGGGAGTCAGGAGGTGCGTTACTCGCCTCAGGATTCCCAGCCTCTGACCTGCTCTTGTAGCCACAGTATTTATATGGCTACTCCAGTTCAGTTTCTGGTCAATGGTAGCCCCTAGGATGTCGATCGTGGGGGGATTCAGCGATGGTAATGCCATTGAATGTCAAGGGGAGATGGTTAGATTCTCTCTTGTTGGAGATGGTCATTGACTGGCACTTGTGTGGCGCGAATGTTACTTGCTACGTATTAGCCCAAGCCTGGATATTGTCCAGGTCTTGTTACACTCGCCCAGTGAGGTTGCAGAATAATCATCCTTCTCAATCCCTGTACCAAACATACAAACATACGAAATAGGAGCAGAAGTTAGGCCATTCGGCCCCTCGAACCTGTTCCGCCACTCAATAAGATCATGACTGATCTGTTTGCGTTTCGAATTCCACACTCCCATCTACCTCCCGATAAACTTTGACTCCCTTGCTAACAAGAATCTGTCTCCCTCCGTCTTAAAAACACTCAACGACCCCCACCTCCACCACCGTCTGAGGCAGAGAGTTCCAAAGTCGTTCAACCCTCGGAGGGAAAAGAATTTCTCCTCACCTCTGTCCTAAAAGGGCGTCCCCTAATTTTACAGCATTGACCCCTAGTTCTGGACACCCCCACAAGAGGAAACATCCTTTCCACATCCGCCTTGTCAAGACCTTTCAGGATCTTATAAAATTCAATCAAGTCTCCCCTCACTCGTCTAAACTCCAGTGAAAACAAGCCCAGTCTGTCCAACCTTTCCTCATAAGACAACCCGCTCATTCCAGGTATCAATCGAGTAATCTGGGTCCTTTTCTGGTTGGCAGGATGTGACGAGTGGAGTCCGCAGGGGTCTGTGCTGGGCCCTCAACTTTTCATAATTTATATCAATGATTTAGATGAGGGGAGCTAAATTTGACACAAAGATAGGTCGGAAAGCATGTTGTGAAGAGGACATAAGGAGTTTGCAGACTGATAATAGATAGATTGAGCGAGTGGGCAAAAATCTGGCAGATGGAGTATAACGTGGGAAACTGCGAAGTTGTTCACTTTGGCAGGGAGAACAAAAAAGCAGAGTATTACGTAAACGGAGAACGACTGCAGGACTCCGAGGTGCAGAGGGATCCAGGTGTTTTGGTGCAGGAGTCACAAAATGTTAGTTCGCGGGTAACACAAGTCATAAAGGCGGCTAGTGGAATGCTGTCCATTATTACGAGAGGAATCGAAAATAAAAGTAAGGATGTTGTGCTTCAGTTATGCAGGGCCACTGGTGAGACCACATCTAGAATACTGCGTGCAGTTTTGGTCTCCTTATTTAAGGAAGGATGTGAATGCGTTGGAGGTGGTTCCGAGGGGGTCATTGAGTATTTTTAAGGTAGAGGGAGATAGATTCTTGCCCTTAATTAACTTAGAATAATTATTATGTATAGTCGAATTTACAGAGCTTATTAACTGCTGGTATCACCTACAACCAAAGAAACAACAAAGAACAAAGAACATTACAGCACAGGAACAGGCCATTCGGCCCTCCAAGCCTGCGCCGATCTTGATGCCTGCCTAAACTAAAACCTTCTGCACTTCCGGGGTCCGTATCCCTCTATTCCCTTCCTATTCATGTATTTAAGATGTCTCTTAAACGTCGCTATCGTATCTGCTTCCACCACCTCCCCCTGGCAGCAAGTTCCAGGCACTCACCACCCTCTGTGTAAAAAAACTTGCCTCGCACATCCCCTCTGAACTTTGCACCTCGCACCTTAAACCTCTGTCCCCTAGTAACTGACTCTTCCACCCTGGGAAAAAGCTTCTGACTATCCACTCTGTCCATGCCGCTCATAACTTTGTAAAACCTCTATCATGTCGCCCCTCCACCTCCGTCGTTCCAGTGAAAACAATCCGAGTTTTTCCAACCTCTCCTCATAGCTAATGCCCTCCAGACCAGGCAACGTCCTGGTAAACCTCCTCTGTACCCTCTCCGAAGCCTCCACGTCCTTCTGGTAGTGTGGCGACCAGAATTGCACGCAATATTCTAAGTGTGGCCTAACTAATGTTCTGTACAGCTGCAACATGACTTGCCAATTTTTATACTCTATGCCCCGACCGATGAGGGCAAGCATGCCGTATGCCTTCTTGACTACCTTATCCACCTGCGTTGCCACTTTCAGTGACTTGTGGACCTGTACGCCCAGATCTCTCTGCCTGTCAATACTCCTAAGGGTTCTGCCATTTACTGTATAAAGTTAAACTTCAATTGCACAGATATGTGCTTTTCCCTTTTGCCTGTGGGCGTCAGTTCCCCGTTGGAGCCAGAGGAGAGAATCCAGCTGAGAGAGAGAGAGAGAGCGAGAGATAGCATGTGTGGTGCGAACAGCTCATGGCCGACTGGCTTTCTGAGACCAGTAATTCCAGTTTATAAGCCTGTAATCCGAGCAATCTAACAAGTGTAGCACATTCTTGTGTGAAAAAAGCCACAAAGAGAATTCAACTGCTAAACATGGCTCGATGACAACACTGTCACCTCAGACCAAGAATGTTGTGCATTAAAAGTTCAGCACTCCCCATTGCCAGTACTGAGGGGGTGCTGCATTGTCGGACGGTGTATTGTTACGAGCAGGTGAGAAAGAGGTCTCGGGGGTCCCTTTCAGCCTTCACCTGGTCTCCCTGCGACAGGGTTTAATTTTTCAATACACTGCGTTTTTTTCATTTGTTTATTTTGTCTTGGTTTGTTTTATCATTCTTTTTTTTTTAACCACAGTTTTTTTTTTGTCATGTTTGTGCTTGGGGCCAGGGCTGTTCATTTTTATGTCAATTAACACCCTGTCTGCACTAACGCCTTGCCTTTCGGGCACCCCATTAACATACCCTTTGTCTTTGCTCCGTGACCTTCTGGTCAGTTATTCTCTGTGACCCTCTGCCCTATCAACACCTTCCCTTTTGTTACCTCTTGCCCCACCCCCGCTTTTATCTGCTTAAAACCTATCACATTCCTAACATTTGCCAGTTCTGAAGAAGGGTCACTGACCTGAAACGTTAACTCTGCTTCTCTCTCCCCAGATTCTGCCACGCCTGCTGAGTATTTCCAGCATTTCTTGTTTTTATTTCAGATTTCCAGCATCTGCAGTATTTTGCTTTTATTTTAGTGTTTTGAGCTCCCCCCCCCTCGGTGAATCCTTGTTCACCACTTTACAATGATAAGGCAAAGAAACCAGCACAGACAGGCTTTCTTAAGGTTTAAATTGATTAAACTTAAACTCTAATTCAGTTAACGTCTACGGATACACGACGCGCCCACGCTAGCACGCATACGCGATCCATGCAGATAGAGACAGAAAAGAGCAGAAGAAAAATAAAGTGGAAAAGTTTGAAGCAATATCTGAAGAGTTTTTGTCACGATTCTTGGAGCTCGCTGTAGAGACCTTGATTGTAGGGAGATCTTGCTTTTCGTTGGGGCCCAGTATTCTTCTTAAACCTTATTCGCTGTCGGAGACTTAGCTCTCTTGGAGTTCAAGTGTCTTCAGTGGATTCGGAGGCTTGTGAGAAAGAGATGGGAGCAGGCAGGAGAGAGATCTTCTCAGTCCAGGAGCAAACAGACACTCTCTGAGTTCAAACTCTCTGTGGTCATTTCAAAGGGAAACTCTGGAACAGCCAGTTAGTCATCTGACCAGCTGGTCTAACCAGTCCTGGCCCTTGTGGATTGTCTCCTCCTTAGCAGGCCCTGGAATGCGCTTCCTCACCTTTGATGTCTGTTAGTATTTAAATGTTTGCAACACCTCCTCCTGTTCAAATCCCTCCATGGCCCCTCGCCTACCCTCCCTCCGTATCTCTGTAACCTCCTCCAGCCCTTACAATTCTCACCCTCCTGTTCAACTCCCTCCAAGGCCCCACCTGTGAAGGGACGTGGCGAGGTTTTACGATTCAAGGCGCTATATTAATGCAGGTTCCGTGTTACAGATATGTCTGTGGAAAATGTGCGGGAGTACGAGAGAGAGTCACAGAGGGAGACAAATCAGAAAGTGTCGACTGCAGAACAGTCAGGTAAGACAGAGTGTGTATGAGACATGTCCTTCACTGAACGCGAGAGTGTAGAGGGAGCTTTACTCTGTATCTAACCCCCCGTGCTGTACCTGTCCTGGGGTGTGTTTGATGATGGACAGTGTAGAGGGAGCTTTACTCTGTATCTAACCCCCGTACTGTACCTGTCCTGGGAGTGTTTGATGGGGGACAGTGTAGAGGGAGCTTTACTCTGTATCTAACTCCCCGGGTTGTACCTGTCCTGGGAGTGTTTGATGGGGGACAGTGTAGAGGGAGCTTTACTCTGTATCTAACGCCCCGTACTGTACCTGTCCTGGGAGTGTTTGATGGGGACAGTGTAGAGGGAGCTTTACTCTGTACCTAACCCCCCGTGCTGTACCTGTCCTGGGGTGTGTTTGATGATGGACAGTGTAGAGGGAGCTTTACTCTGTATCTAACCCCCCCCGTACTGTACCTGTCCTGGGAGTGTTTGATGGGGACAGTGTAGAGGGAGCTTTACTCTGTACCTAACCCCCCGTGCTGTACCTGTCCTGGGGAGTGTTTGATGGGGGACAGTGAAGAGGGAGCTTTACTCTGTATCTAACCCCCCCCGTACTGTACCTGTCCTGGGGAGTGTTTGATGGGGGACAGTGTAGAGGGAGTTTTAATGAATTGAAGAATTTATGACATTTGTGTGCCATCTGCTGGAACTGTTCTGCAGGACAATCCCCAGTTCAGATCCTTGTGAATACCCCCTGTCTGCCCAGCAACCTTTCCCCGCGGATTTACGACAGGACACCGATCTGTGAAGTCTCTTGGCTTCATGCCAACGCCCCTGGGCGTGCCAGGGAGGATCCGGGCACCAGCGGGATGGCGGGGGGGTGGGGTGGGGTGCGGCGGTGGTGGGGGTTTGGGGAGCGGGGACACCGGGCGAGGCTGCTGGGGTTTTAATATCACTTCGGCTCATTCTCTCTCGCAGTGACGGAGGTCGACTGCAGCGCTGGATTCAGGCCGGGTCTGCTGCGCTCGGTGTCGGTAAAGGACGAGCTCATGACTCCAGGGGCCTGGGCTCCAACTCCTGCGACCTTCCCTGCACGGAAAGCGGGAAGCTTCACGGAGAGATCCCACTCGGCAATGTGACGGACGCTCTGGAGAGTTTCCTGTTTCTGGGGGATGATGAAACAAAGGGACCCTGAACGCAGCTCAGGAGATTCCCACTGGCACAGAACCTCCTGGAAAACTGGCATTCCCACTGGCACAGAATCTCCTGGAAAACTGACTCCCCCTCACACGGACTGCCCCGGAAAACAGACTTTCCCGGAAAACTGACTGTCCCGGCAAACAGAGAGAGAGAGAGGGAAAGCAGATGTAACACTATTCCTGTCATTATCACCTTCTCCCCGTATCCCTCACTCCCCACCTTCTCCCCGTATCCCTCACACCCCACCTTCTCCCCGTATCCCTCACACCCCACCTTCTCCCCGTATCCCTCACTCCCCACCTTCTCCCCATATCCCTCACTCCCCACCTTCTCCCCATATCCTTCACTCCCCACCTTCTCCCCATATCCTTCACTCCCCACCTTCTCCCCATATCCCTCACTCCCCACCTTCTCCCCGTATCCCTCACTCCCCACCTTCTCCCCATATCCTTCACTCCCCACCTTCTCCCCATATCCCTCACACCCCACCTTCTCCCCATATCCCTCACTCCCCACCTTCTCCCCGTACCCCTCACACCCCACCTTCTCCCCGTATCCCTCACACCCCACCTTCTCCCCATATCCCTCACTCCCTACCTTCTCCCTGTAACCCTCACTCCCCACCTTCTCCCCATATCCCTCACTCCCCACCTTCTCCCCGTATCCCTCACTCCCCACCTTCTCCCCAAATCCCTCACTCCCCACCTTCTCCCCATATCCCTCACACCCCACCTTCTCCCCGTATCCCTCACACCCCACCTTCTCCCCATATCCCTCACTCCCCACCTTCTCCCCATATTCCTCCCTCCCCACCTTCTCCCCATATCCCTCCCTCCCCACCATCTCCCCGTATCACTCACACCCCACCTTCTCCCCGTATCCCTCACTCCCCACCTTCTCCCCGTATCCGTCACTCCCCACCTTCTCCCCATATCCCTCACTCCCCACCTTCTCCCCATATCCCTCCCTCCCCACCTTCTCCCCGAAACCCTCCCTCCCCTCCTTCTCCCCATATCCCTCCCTCCCCACCATCTCCCCGTATCACTCACACCCCACCTTCTCCCCGTATCCGTCACTCCCCATCTTCTCCCCATATCCCTCCCTCCCCACCTTCTCCCCATATCCCTCCCTCCCCACCATCTCCCCGTATCCCTAACACCCCACCTTCTCCCCGTATCCCTCACACCCCACCTTCTCCCCGTATCCCTCCCTCCCCACCTTCTCCCCATATCCCTCCCTCCCCACCATCTCCCCGTATCACTCATACCCCACCTTCTCCCCGTATCCGTCACTCCCCACCTTCTCCCCATATCCCTCCCTCCCCATCTTCTCCCCATATCCCTCCCTCCCCACCATCTCCCCGTATCACTCACACCCCACCTTCTCCCCGTATCCGTCACTCCCCACCTTCTCCCCATATCCCTCCCTCCCCACCTTCTCCCCATATCCCTCCCTCCCCACCATCTCCCCGTATCACTCACACCCCACCTTCTCCCCGTATCCGTCACTCCCCATCTTCTCCCCATATCCCTCCCTCCCCACCTTCTCCCCATATCCCTCCCTCCCCACCATCTCCCCGTATCCCTAACACCCCACCTTCTCCCCGTATCCCTCACACCCCACCTTCTCCCCGTATCCCTCCCTCCCCACCTTCTCCCCATATCCCTCCCTCCCCACCATCTCCCCGTATCACTCATACCCCACCTTCTCCCCGTATCCGTCACTCCCCACCTTCTCCCCATATCCCTCCCTCCCCACCTTCTCCCCATATCCCTCCCTCCCCACCATCTCCCCGTATCACTCACACCCCACCTTCTCCCCGTATCCGTCACTCCCCACCTTCTCCCCATATCCCTCCCTCCCCACCTTCTCCCCATATCCCTCCCTCCCCACCATCTCCCCGTATCACTCACACCCCACCTTCTCCCCGTATCCCTCCCTCCCCACATTCTCCACATATCCCTCCCTCCCCACCTTCTCCCCATATCCCTCACTCCCCACTTTCTCCCCATATCCCTCCCTCCCCACATTCTCCCCGTATCCCTCACTCCCCACCTTCTCCCCGTATCCGTCACTCCCCACCTTCTCCCCGGACCCCTCACACCCCACCTTCTCCCCGTATCCTTCACTCCCCACCTTCTCCCCATATTCCTCCCTCCCCACCTTCTCCCCATATCACTCACACCCCACCTTCTCCCCGTATCCCTCACTCCCCACCTTCTCCCCGTATCCCTCCCTCCCCACCTTCTCCCCATATCCCTCCCTCCCCACCATCTCCCCGTATCACTCACACCCCACCTTCTCCCCGTATCCCTCACTCCCCACCTTCTCCCCGTATCCCTCCCTCCCCACATTCTCCCCATATCCCTCCCTCCCCACCATCTCCGCGTATCACTCACACCCCACCTTCTCCCCGTATCCCTCACTCCCCACCTTCTCCCCGTATCCCTCCCTCCCCACATTCTCCCCATATCCCTCACTCCCCACTTTCTCCCCATATCCCTCCCTCCCCACATTCTCCCCGTATCCCTCACTCCCCACCTTCTCCCCGTATCCCACCCTCCCCACCTTCTCCCCGTATCCCTCACACCCCACCTTCTCCCCGTATCACTCACTCCCCAACTTCTCCCCATATCCCTCCCTCCCCACCTTCTCCCCATATCCCTCACTCCCCACCTTCTCCCCATATCCCTCCCTCCCCATATTCTCCCCATATCCCTCACACCCCACCTTCTCCCCGTAACCCTCACTCCCGACCTTATCCCCTTATCCCTCACTCCCCACCTTCTCCCCATATCCCTCCCTCCCCACCTTCTCCCCGTATACCTCACACCCCACCTTCTCCCCGTATCCCTCACTGCCCACCTTCTCCCCAACTCCCTCACTCCCCACCTTCTCCCCATATCCCTCACTCCCCACCTTCTCCCCATATCCCTCCCTCCCCACCTTCTCCCCATATCCCTCACACCCCACCTTCTCCCCATATCCCTCACTCCCCACCTTCTCCCCATATCTCTGACTCCCCACCTTCTCCCCATATCCCTCCCTCCCCACCTTCTCCCCATATCCCTCCCTCCCCACCATCTCCCCGTATCACTCACACCCCACCTTCTCCCCATATCCCTCACTCCCCACCTTCTCCCCGTATCACTCACTCCCCACCTTCTCCCCATATCCCTCCCTCCCCACCTTCTCCCCATATCCCTCCCTCCCCACCATCTCCCCGGATCCCTCACACCCCACCTTCTCCCCATATCCCTCCCTCCCCACCATCTCCCCGGATCCCTCACACCCCACCTTCTCCCCATATCCCTCACACCCCACCTTCTCCCCGTATCCCTCACTCCCCACCTTCTCCCCGTATCCCTCACACCCCACCTTCTCCCCATATCCCTCACTCCCCACCTTCTCCCCGTATCCCTCACTCCCCACCTTCTCCCCATATCCCTCACTCCCCACCTTCTCCCCGTACCCCTCACACCCCACCTTCTCCCCATATCCCTCACTCCCCACCTTCTCCCCATATCCCTCACTCCCCACATTCTCCCCATATCCCTCACTCCCCACCTTCTCCCCGTATCCGTCACTCCCCACCATCTCCCCGTATCACTCACTCCCCACCTTCTCCCCGTACCCCTCACACCCCACCTTCTCCCCGTATCCGTCACTCCCCACCTTCTCCCCATATCCCTCACTCCCCACCTTCTCCCCATATTCCTCCCTCCCCACCTTCTCCCCATATCCCTCCCTCCCCACCATCTCCCCGTATCACTCACACCCCACCTTCTCCCCGTATCCCTCACTCCCCACCTTCTCCCCGTATCCGTCACTCCCCACCGTCTTCCCATATCCCTCACTCCCCACCTTCTCCCCATATCCCTCCCTCCCCACCTTCTCCCCGTATCCCTCCCTCCCCACCTTCTCCCCCTATCCCTCCCTCCCCACCATCTCCCCGTATCACTCATACCCCACCTTCTCCCCGTATCCGTCACTCCCCACCTTCTCCCTATATCCCTCCCTCCCCACCTTCTCCCCATATCCCTCCCTCCCCACCATCTCCACCTATCACTCACACCCCACCTTCTCCCCGTATCCGTCACTCCCCACCTTCTCCCCATATCCCTCCCTCCCCACCTTCTCCCCATATCCCTCCCTCCCCACCATCTCCCCGTATCACTCACACCCCACCTTCTCCCCGTATCCCTCACTCCCCACCTTCTCCCCATATCCCTCCCTCCCCACCTTCTCCCCATATCCCTCCCTCCCCACCATCTCCCCGTATCACTCACACCCCACCTTCTCCCCGTATCCCTCACTCCCCACCTTCTCCCCCTATCCCTCCCTCCCCACATTCTCCACATATCCCTCCCTCCCCACCTTCTCCCCATATCCCTCACTCCCCACTTTCTCCCCATATCCCTCCCTCCCCACATTCTCCCCGTATCTCTCACTCCCCACCTTCTCCCCGTATCCGTCACTCCCCACCTTCTCCCCGTACCCCTCACACCCCACCTTCTCCCCGTATCCTTCACTCCCCACCTTCTCCCCATATTCCTCCCTCCCCACCTTCTCCCCATATCCCTCCCTCCCCACCTTCTCCCCATATCCCTCCCTCCCCACCATCTCCCCGTATCACTCACACCCCACCTTCTCCCCGTATCCCTCACTCCCCACCTTCTCCCCGTATCCCTCCCTCCCCACATTCTCCCCATATCCCTCCCTCCCCACCATCTCCCCGTATCACTCACACCCCACCTTCTCCCCGTATCCCTCACTCCCCACCTTCTCCCCATATCCCTCCCTCCCCACATTCTCCCCATATCCCTCACTCCCCACATTCTCCCCGTATCCCTCACTCCCCACCTTCTCCCCGTATCCGTCACTCCCCACCTTCTCCCCGGACCCCTCACACCCCACCTTCTCCCCGTATCCTTCACTCCCCACCTTCTCCCCATATTCCTCCCTCCCCACCTTCTCCCCAAATCACTCACACCCCACCTTCTCCCCGTATCCCTCACTCCCCACCTTCTCCCCGTGTCCCTCCCTCCCCACCTTCTCCCCATATCCCTCCCTCCCCACCATCTCCCCGTATCACTCACACCCCAGCTTCTCCCCGTATCCCTCACTCCCCACCTTCTCCCCGTATCCCTCCCTCCCCACATTCTCCCCATATCCCTCCCTCCCCACCATCTCCCCGTATCACTCACACCCCACCTTCTCCCCGTATCCCTCACTCCCCACCTTCTCCCCATATCCCTCCCTCCCCACCATCTCCCCGTATCACTCACACCCCACCTTCTCCCCGTATCCCTCACTCCCCACCTTCTCCCCGTATCCCTCCCTCCCCACATTCTCCCCATATCCCTCACTCCCCAAATTCTCCCCGTATCCCTCACTCCCCACCTTCTCCCCGTATCCGTCACTCCCCACCTTCTCCCCGGACCCCTCACACCCCACCTTCTCCCCGTATCCTTCACTCCCCACCTTCTCCCCATATTCCTCCCTCCCCACCTTCTCCCCATATCACTCACACCCCACCTTCTCCCCGTATCCCTCACTCCCCACCTTCTCCCCGTATCCCTCCCTCCCCACCTTCTCCCCATATCCCTCCCTCCCCAGCATCTCCCCGTATCACTCACACCCCACCTTCTCCCCGTATCCCTCACTCCCCACCGTCTACCCGTATCCCTCCCTCCCCACATTCTCCCCATATCCCTCCCTCCCCACCATCTCCCCGTATCACTCACACCCCACCTTCTCCCCGTATTCCTCACTCCCCACCTTCGCCCCGTATCCCTCCCTCCCCACATTCTCCCCATATCCCTCACTCCCCACTTTCTCCCCATATCCCTCCCTCCCCACATTCTCCCCGTATCCCTCACTCCCCACCTTCTCCCCGTATCCCACCCTCCCCACCTTCTCCCCATATCCCTCATACCCCACCGTCTCCCCGTATGCCTCACTCCCCACCTTCTCCCCATATCCCTCCCTCCCCACCTTCTCCCCATATCCCTCACTCCCCACCTTCTCCCCATATCCCTCCCTCCCCACCTTCTCCCCATATCCCTCCCTCCCCATATTCTCCCCATATCCCTCACACCCCACCTTCTCCCCGTATCCCTCACTCCCTACCTTATCCCCTTATCCCTCACTCCCCACCTTCTCCCCATATCCCTCCCTCCCCAACTTCTCCCCGTATACCTCACACCCCACCTTCTCCCCGTATCCCTCACTGCCCACCTTCTCCCCAACTCCCTCACTCCCCACCTTCTCCCCATATCCCTCACTCCCCACCTTCTCCACATATCCCTCCCTCCTCACCTTCTCCCCATATCCCTCACACCCCACCTTCTCCCCATATCCCTCCCTCCCCACCTTCTCCCCATATCCCTCCCTCCCCACCATCTCCCCGTATCACTCACACCCCACCTTCTCCCCATATCCCTCACTCCCCACCTTCTCCCCGTATCACTCACTCCCCACCTTCTCCCCATATCCCTCCCTCCCCACCTTCTCCCCATATCCCTCCCTCCCCACCATCTCCCCGGATCCCTCACACCCCACCTTCTCCCCATATCCCTCCCTCCCCACCATCTCCCCGGATCCCTCACACCCCACCTTCTCCCCATATCCCTCACACCCCACCTTCTCCCCGTATCCCTCACTCCCCACCTTCTCCCCGTATCCCTCCCTCCCCACCTTCTCCCCATATCCCTCACTCCCCACCTTCTCCCCATATCCCTCCCTCCCCACCTTCTCCCCATATCCCTCCCTCCCCATATTCTCCCCATATCCCTCACACCCCACCTTCTCCCCGTATCCCTCACTCCCGACCTTATCCCCTTATCCCTCACTCCCCACATTCTCCCCATATCCCTCCCTCCCCAACTTCTCCCCGTATACCTCACACCCCACCTTCTCCCCGAATCCCTCACTGCCCACCTTCTCCCCAACTCCCTCACTCCCCACCTTCTCCCCATATCCCTCACTCCCCACCTTCTCCCCATATCCCTCCCTCCCCACCTTCTCCCCATATCCCTCACACCCCACCTTCTCCCCATATCCCTCCCTCCCCACCTTCTCCCCATATCCCTCCCTCCCCACCATCTCCCCGTATCACTCACACCCCACCTTCTCCCCATATCCCTCACTCCCCACCTTCTCCCCGTATCACTCACTCCCCACCTTCTCCCCATATCCCTCCCTCCCCACCTTCTCCCCATATCCCTCCCTCCCCACCATCTCCCCGGATCCCTCACTCCCCACCTTCTCCCCATATCCCTCCCTCCCCACCATCTCCCCGGATCCCTCACACCCCACCTTCTCCCCATATCCCTCACACCCCACCTTCTCCCCGTATCCCTCACTCCCCACCTTCTCCCCGTATCCCTCACACCCCACCTTCTCCCCATATCCCTCACTCCCCACCTTCTCCCCGTATCCCTCACTTCCCACCTTCTCCCCATATCCCTCACTCCCCACCTTCTCCCCGTACCCCTCACACCCCACCTTCTCCCCATATCCCTCACTCCCCACCTTCTCCCCATATCCCTCACTCCCCACCTTCTCCCCATATCCCTCACTCCCCACATTCTCCCCATATCCCTCACTCCCCACCTTCTCCCCGTATCCGTCACTCCCCACCATCTCCCCGTATCACTCACTCCCCACCTTCTCCCCGTACCCCTCACACCCCACCTTCTCCCCGTATCCGTCACTCCCCACCTTCTCCCCATATCCCTCACTCCCCACCTTCTCCCCATATTCCTCCCTCCCCACCTTCTCCCCATATCCCTCCCTCCCCACCATCTCCCCGTATCACTCACACCCCACCTTCTCCCCGTATCCCTCACTCCCCACCTTCTCCCCGTATCCGTCACTCCCCACCTTCTCCCCATATCCCTCACTCCCCACCTTCTCCCCATATCCCTCCCTCCCCACCTTCTCCCAGTATCCCTCCCTCCCCACCTTCTCCCCCTATCCCTCCCTCCCCACCATCTCCCCGTATCACTCATACCCCACCTTCTCCCCGTATCCGTCACTCCCCACCTTCTCCCCATATCGCTCCCTCCCCACCTTCTCCCCATATCCCTCCCTCCCCACCATCTCCCCGTATCACTCACACCCCACCTTCTCCCCGTATCCGTCACTCCCCACCTTCTCCCCATATCCCTCCCTCCCCACCTTCTCCCCATATCCCTCCCTCCCCACCATCTCCCCGTATCACTCACACCCCACCTTCTCCCCGTATCCGTCACTCCCCACCTTCTCCCCATATCCCTCCCTCCCCACCTTCTCCCCATATCCCTCCCTCCCCACCATCTCCCCGTATCACTCACACCCCACCTTCTCCCCGTATCCCTCACTCCCCACCTTCTCCCCCTATCCCTCCCTCCCCACATTCTCCACATATCCCTCACTCCCCACCTTCTCCCCATATCCCTCCCTCCCCACCTTCTCCCCGTATCCGTCACTCCCCACCTTCTCCCCATATCCCTCCCTCCCCACCTTCTCCCCATATCCCTCCCTCCCCACCATCTCCCCGTATCACTCACACCCCATCTTCTCCCCGTATCCCTCACTCCCCACCTTCTCCCCCTATCCCACCCTCCCCACCTTCTCCCCGTATCCCTCACACCCCACCTTCTCCCTGTATCCCTCACTCCCCACCTTCTCCCCATATCCCTCCCTCCCCACCTTCTCCCCATATCCCTCACTCCCCACCTTCTCCCCATATCCCTCCCTCCCCACCTTCTCCCCATATCCCTCACTCCCCACTTTCTCCCCATATCCCTCCCTCCCCACATTCTCCCCGTATCCCTCACTCCCCACCTTCTCCCCGTATCCGTCACTCCCCACCTTCTCCCCGTACCCCTCACACCCCACCTTCTCACCATATCCTTCACTCCCCACCTTCTCCCCATATTCCTCCCTCCCCACCTTCTCCCCATATCACTCACACCCCACCTTCTCCCCATATCCCTCACTCCCCACCTTCTCCCCGTATCCCTCCCTCCCCACCTTCTCCCCATATCCCTCCCTCCCCACCATCTCCCCGTATCACTCACACCCCACCTTCTCCCCGTATCCCTCACTCCCCACCTTCTCCCCGTATCCCTCCCTCCCCACATTCTCCCCATATCCCTCCCTCCCCACCATCTCCCCGTATCACTCACACCCCACCTTCTCCCCGTATCCCTCACTCCCCACCTTCTCCCCGTATCCCTCCCTCCCCACATTCTCCGCATATCCCTCACTCCCCACATTCTCCCCGTATCCCTCACTCCCCACCTTCTCCCCGTATCCCACCCTCCCCACCTTCTCCCCGTATCCCTCACACCCCACCTTCTCCCCGTATCCCTCACTCCCCACCTTCTCCCCATATCCCTCCCTCCCCACCTTCTCCCCATATCCCTCACTCCCCACCTTCTCCCCATATCCCTCTCTCCCCACCTTCTCCCCATATCCCTCCCTCCCCATATTCTCCCCATATCCCTCACACCCCACCTTCTCCCCGTATCCCTCATTCCCGACCTTATCCCCTTATCCCTCACTCCCCACCTTCTCCCCATATCCCTCCCTCCCCACCTTCTCCCCTTATACCTCACACCCCACCTTCTCCCCGTATCCCTCACTCCCCACCTTCTCCCCATATCCCTCCCTCCCCACCTTCTCCCCATATCCCTCACTCCCCACCTTCTCCCCATATCCCTCCCTCCCCACCTTCTCCCCATATCCCTCCCTCCCCATATTCTCCCCATATCCCTCACACCCCACCTTCTCCCCGTATCCCTCACTCCCGACCTTATCCCCTTATCCCTGACTCCCCACCTTCTCCCCATATCCCTCCCTCCCCACCTTCTCCCCTTATACCTCACACCCCACCTTCTCCCCATATCCCTCACTGCCCACCTTCTCCCCATATCCCTCACTCCCCACCTTCTCCCCATATCCCTCACTCCCCACCTTCTCCCCATATCCCTCCCTCCCCACCTTCTCCCCATATCCCTCACACCCCACCTTCTCCCCATATCCCTCACTTCCCACCTTCTCCCCATATCTCTGACTCCCCACCTTCTCCCCATATCCCTCCCTCCCCACCTTCTCCCCATATCACTCACACCCCACCTTCTCCCCTTATCCCTTACACCACACCTTCTCCATATATCCCTCACTCCCCACCTTCTCCTCATATCCCTCACTCCACACCTTCTCCCCATATCCCTCCCTCCCCACCATCTCCCCGTCTCACTCACACCCCACCTTCTCCCCGTATCCCTCACTCCCCACCATCTCCCCATATCCCTCACTCCCCACATTCTCCCCATATCCCTCACTCCCCACCTTCTCTCTATCTCCCTCCCTCCCCACCTACTCCCCAGATACCTCCCTTCCCAACTTCTCCCCTTATCATTCACACCCCACCTCCTTCCCAGATCCCTCCCTCCCCACCTTCTCCCCATATCCCTCACTCCCCACCTTCTCTCTATCTCCCTCCCTCCCCATCTACTCCCCAGATACCTCCCTTCCCAACTTCTCCCCTTATCCCTCACTTCACACCTTCTCCCCGTATCCCTCCCTCCCCACCTTCTCCCCATTTCCCTCACTCCCCACCTTCTCCACATATCCCTCCCTCCCCACCTCCCCATATCGCTCCCTCCCTCCCCACCTTCTCACCATATCCCTTTCTTCCCACCTTCTCCCCATATCCCTCCCTCCCCACCTTCTCCCCATATCCCTTACTCCCCACCTTCTCCCCATATCCCTCCCTCCCCCCCCACCTTCTCCCCGTATCCCTCCCTCCCCACCTTCTCCCCATATCCCTCACTCCCCACCTTCTCTCTATCTCCCTCCCTCCCCACCTACTCCCCAGATACCTCCCTTCCCAACTTCTCCCCTTATCCCTTACACCCCACCTTCTCCCCATATCCCTCACATCACACCTTCTCCCCGTATCCCTCCCTCCCCACCTTCTCCCCGTATCCCTCACTCCCCACCTTCTTCCCGTATCCCACACTCCCCACCTTCTCCCCATATCCCCCACTCCCCACCTTCTCCTCATATCCCCCACTCCCCACCTTCTCCCCATATCCCTCACTCCCCACCAATTCCCCATATCCCTCACTCCCCACCATCTCCCCGTATCCCTCACTCCCCACCTTCTCCCCATATCCCTCACTCCCCACCTTCTCCCCATATCCCACCCTCCCCACCTTCTCCCTGTATCCCTCACTCCCCACCTTCTCCCCATATCCCTCACTCCCCAACTTCTCCCCATATCCTTCACTCCCCACTTTCTCCCCACATCCTTTACTCCCCAACTCCTCCCCATATCCCTCACTCCCCACCATCTCCCCATCTCCCTCACTCCCCACCTTCTCCCTGTATCCCTCACTCCACACCTTCCCCCCGTATCCCTCACTCCCCACCTACTCCCCTTTTCCCTCCCTCCCCACCTTCTCCCCATATCCCTCCCTCCACACCTTCTCCCCATATCCCTCACTCCCCAACTCTTCCCCGTATCCCTCACTCCCCACCTTCTCCCCATATCCCTCACACCCCACCTTCTCCCCATATCAATCACTCCCCACCTTCTCCCCATAACACTCACTCCCCACCTTCTCCCCATATCCATCACTCCCCACCTTCTCCCCATATCCCCCACTCCCCACCTTCTCCCCATATCCCTCACTCCCCACCTTCTCCCCACATCCCTCACTCCCCAACTCTTCCCCATATTCCACCCTCCCCACCTTCTCCCCTTATCCCTCACTCCACACCATCTCCCCATATCCCCCACTCCCCACCTTCTCCCCCATATCCCTCACTCCCCACCTTCTCCCCGTATCCCCCACTCCCCACCTTCTCCCCATATCCCTCACTCCCCACCTTCTCCCCACATCCCTCACTCCCCAACTCTTCCCAGTATCCCTCACTCCCCACCTTCTCCACATATCCCTCACACCCCACCTTCTCCCCATATCCCTCACTCCCCACCTTCTCCCCACATCCCTCACTCCCCAACTCTTCCCCATATTCCACCCTCCCCACCTTCTCCCCTTATCCCTCCCTCCACACCATCTCCCCATATCCCCCACTCCCCACCTTCTCCCCCATATCCCTCACTCCCCACCTTCTCCCCGTATCCCCCACTCCCCACCTTCTCCCCATATCCCTCACTCCCCACCTTCTCCCCACATCCCTCACTCCCCAACTCTTCCCAGTATCCCTCACTCCCCACCTTCTCCACATATCCCTCACACCCCACCTACCCCCATATCCCTCAGTCCCCACCAATTCTCCGTATCCCTCACTCCCCACCATCTCCCCATAACCCTCACTCCCAACCTCCCCCCATATCCCTCACTCCCCACCTTCTCCCCATATCCCTCACTCCCCACCATCTCCCCATATCCCCCACTCCCTACCTTTTTCCCATATCTCTCACTCCCCACTCCTCCCGATATCCCTCCCTCCCCACCAATTCCCCGTATCTCTCACTCCCCACCATCTCCCCGTATCCCTCACTCCCCACCTTCTCTCCATATCCCTCACTCCCCACCTTCTCCCCGTATCCCTCACTTCCCACCTTCTCTCCATATCCCTCACTCCCCACCTTCCCCCCATATCCCTCACTCCCCACCAATTCCCCGTATCCCTCACTCCCCACCATCTCCCCGTATCCCTCACTCCCCACCTTCTCTCCATATCCCTCACTCCCCACCTTCTCCCCCTATCCCTCACTCCCCACCTTCTCCCCGTATCCCCCACTCCCCACCTTCTCCCCATATCCCTCACTCCCCACCTTATCCCCACATCCCTCACTCCCCAACTCTTCCCAGTATCCCTCACTCCTCACCTTCTCCACATATCCCTCACACCCCATCTTCCCCCCATATCCCTCAGTCCCCACCAATTCCCCGTATCCCTCACTCCCCACCATCTCCCCGTAACCCTCACTCCCCACCTTCTCTCCATATCCCTCACTCCCCACCTTCTCCCCATATCCCTCCCTCCACACCATCGCCCCATATCCCCCACTCCCCAACCTCCCCCCATATCCCTCACTCCCCACCTTCTCCCCATATCCCTCACTCCCCACCATCTCCCCATATCCCCCACTCCCTACCTTTTTCCCATATCTCTCACTCCCCACTCCTCCCCATATCCCTCCCTCCCCACCAATTCGCCGTATCTCTCACTCCCCACCATCTCCCTGTATCCCTCACTCCCCACCTTCTCCCCATATCCCTCCCTCCACACCTTCTCCCCATATCCCTCACTCCCCAACTCTTCCCCGTATCCCTCACTCCCCACCTTCTCCCCATATCCCTCACACCCCACCTTCTCCCCATATCAATCACTCCCCACCTTCTCCCCATAACACTCACTCCCCACCTTCTCCCCATATCCCTCACTCCCCACCTTCTCCCCATATCCCCCACTCCCCACCTTCTCCCCATATCCCTCACTCCCCACCTTGTCCCCACATCTCTCACTCCCCAACTCTTCCCCGTATCCCCCACTCACCACCTTCTCCCCATATCCCTCACTCCCCACCTTCTCCCCACATCCCTCACTCCCCAACTCTTCCCCATATTCCACCCTCCCCACCTTCTCCCCTTATCCCTCCCTCCACACCATCTCCCCATATCCCCCACTCCCCACCTTCTCCCCCATATCCCTCACTCCCCACCTTCTCCCCGTATCCCCCACTCCCCACCTTCTCCCCATATCCCTCACTCCCCACCTTCTCCCCACATCCCTCACTCCCCAACTCTTCCCAGTATCCCTCACTCCCCACCTTCTCCACATATCCCTCACACCCCACCTTCTCCCCATATCCCTCACACCCCACCTTCTCCCCACATCCCTCACTCCCCAACTCTTCCCCATATTCCACCCTCCCCACCTTCTCCCCTTATCCCTCCCTCCACACCATCTCCCCATATCCCCCACTCCCCACCTTCTCCCCCATATCCCTCACTCCCCACCTTCTCCCCGTATCCCCCACTCCCCACCTTCTCCCCATATCCCTCACTCCCCACCTTCTCCCCACATCCCTCACTCCCCAACTCTTCGCAGTATCCCTCACTCCCCACCTTCTCCACATATCCCTCACACCCCACCTTCCCCCCATATCCCTCAGTCCCCACCAATTCTCCGTATCCCTCACTCCCCACCATCTCCCCGTAACCCTCACTCCCAACCTCCCCCCATATCCCTCACTCCCCACCTTCTCCCCATATCCCTCACTCCCCACCATCTCCCCATATCCCCCACTCCCTACCTTTTTCCCATATCTCTCACTCCCCACTCCTCCCCATATCCCTCCCTCCCCACCAATTCCCCGTATCTCTCACTCCCCACCATCTCCCCGTATCCCTCACTCCCCACCTTCTCTCCATATCCCTCACTCCCCACCTTCTCCCCGTATCCCTCACTTCCCACCTTCTCTCCATATCCCTCACTCCCCACCTTCCCCCATATCCCTCACTCCCCACCAATTCCCCGTATCCCTCACTCCCCACCATCTCCCCGTATCCCTCACTCCCCACCTTCTCTCCATATCCCTCACTCCCCACCTTCTCCCCCATATCCCTCACTCCCCACCTTCTCCCCATATCCCTCACTCCCCACCATCTCCCCATATCCCCCACTCCCTACCTTTTTCCCATATCTCTCACTCCCCACTCCTCCCCATATCCCTCCCTCCCCACCAATTCGCCGTATCTCTCACTCCCCACCATCTCCCTGTATCCCTCACTCCCCACCTTCTCCCCATATCCCTCCCTCCACACCTTCTCCCCATATCCCTCACTCCCCAACTCTTCCCCGTATCCCTCACTCCCCACCTTCTCCCCATATCCCTCACACCCCACCTTCTCCCCATATCAATCACTCCCCACCTTCTCCCCATAACACTCACTCCCCACCTTCTCCCCATATCCCTCACTCCCCACCTTCTCCCCATATCCCCCACTCCCCACCTTCTCCCCATATCCCTCACTCCCCACCTTGTCCCCACATCTCTCAATCCCCAACTCTTCCCCGTATCCCCCACTCACCACCTTCTCCCCATATCCCTCACTCCCCACCTTCTCCCCACATCCCTCACTCCCCAACTCTTCCCCATATTCCACCCTCCCCACCTTCTCCCCTTATCCCTCCCTCCACACCATCTCCCCATATCCCCCACTCCCCACCTTCTCCCCCATATCCCTCACTCCCCACCTTCTCCCCGTATCCCCCACTCCCCACCTTCTCCCCATATCCCTCACTCCCCACCTTCTCCCCACATCCCTCACTCCCCAACTCTTCCCAGTATCCCTCACTCCCCACCTTCTCCACATATCCCTCACACCCCACCTTCTCCCCATATCCCTCACACCCCACCTTCTCCCCACATCCCTCACTCCCCAACTCTTCCCCATATTCCACCCTCCCCACCTTCTCCCCTTATCCCTCCCTCCACACCATCTCCCCATATCCCCCACTCCCCACCTTCTCCCCATATCCCTCACTCCCCACCTTCTCCCCGTATCCCCCACTCCCCACCTTCTCCCCATATCCCTCACTCCCCACCTTCTCCCCACATCCCTCACTCCCCAACTCTTCGCAGTATCCCTCACTCCCCACCTTCTCCACATATCCCTCACACCCCACCTTCCCCCCATATCCCTCAGTCCCCACCAATTCTCCGTATCCCTCACTCCCCACCATCTCCCCGTAACCCTCACTCCCAACCTCCCCCCATATCCCTCACTCCCCACCTTCTCCCCATATCCCTCACTCCCCACCATCTCCCCATATCCCCCACTCCCTACCTTTTTCCCATATCTCTCACTCCCCACTCCTCCCCATATCCCTCCCTCCCCACCAATTCCCCGTATCTCTCACTCCCCACCATCTCCCCGTATCCCTCACTCCCCACCTTCTCTCCATATCCCTCACTCCCCACCTTCTCCCCGTATCCCTCACTTCCCACCTTCTCTCCATATCCCTCACTCCCCACCTTCCCCCATATCCCTCACTCCCCACCAATTCCCCGTATCCCTCACTCCCCACCATCTCCCCGTATCCCTCACTCCCCACCTTCTCTCCATATCCCTCACTCCCCACCTTCTCCCCCATATCCCTCACTCCCCACCTTCTCCCCGTATCCCTCACTCCCCACCTTATCCCCACATCCCTCACTCCCCAACTCTTCCCAGTATCCCTCACTCCCCACCTTCTCCACATATCCCTCACACCCCACCTTCCCCCATATCCCGCAGTCCCCACCAATTCCCCGTATCCCTCACTCCCCACCATCTCCCCGTAACCCTCACTCCCCACCTTCTCTCCATATCCCTCACTCCCCACCTTCTCCCCATATCCCTCCCTCCACACCATCTCCCCATATCCCCCACTCCCCAACCTCCCCCCATATCCCTCACTCCCCACCTTCTCCCCATATCCCTCACTCCCCACCATCTCCCCATATCCCCCACTCCCTACCTTTTTCCCATATCTCTCACTCCCCACTCCTCCCCATATCCCTCCCTCCCCACCAATTCCCCGTATCTCTCACTCCCCACCATCTCCCTGTATCCCCCACTCCCCACCTTCTCTCCATATCCCTCACTCCCCACCTTCTCCCCTTATCCCTCACTTCCCACCTTCTCTCCATATCCCTCACTCCCCACCTTCCCCCCATATCCCTCACTCCCCACCTTCTCCCCGTATCCCTCACTCCCCACCATCTCCCCGTATCCCTCACTCCCCACCTTCTCTCCATATCCCTCACTCCCCACCTTCTCCCCGTATCCCTCTCTCCCCACCTTCTCCCCACATCCCTCACTCCCCTACTCTTCCCCGTATCACTCACTCCCCACCTACCCCCCATATCCCACACTCCCCAGCTTCTCCCCATATCCCTCCCTCCACACCATCTCCCCATATCCCCCACTCCCCACCTTTCCCCCATATCCCTCACTCCCCACCAATTTCCCGTATCCATCACTCCCCACCATCTCCCCGTATCCCTCACTCCCCACCTTCTCTCCATATCCCTCACTCCCCACCTTCCCCCCATATCCCTCTTTCCCCACCTTCTCCCCATATCCCTCCCTCCACACCATCTCCCCATTTCCCCCACTCCCCACCTTCCCCCCATATCCCTCACTCCCCACCAATTCCCCGTATCCCTCACTCCCCACCTTCTCCCCATATCCCTCACTCCCCACCTTCTCCCCATGTCCCTCACTCCCCACCATCTCCCCGTGTCCCTCACTCCCCACCTTCTCCCCATATCCCTCACTCCCCACCTTCTCCCCATATCCCCCACTCCCCAACCTCCCCCCATATCTCTCACTCCCCACTCCTCCCCATATCCCTCCCTCCCCACCAATTCCCCGTATCTCTCACTCCCCACCATCTCCCCGTATCCCTCACTCCCCACCTTCTCTCCATATCCCTCACTCCCCACCTTCTCCCCGTATCCCTCACTTCCCACCTTCTA
>NW_027141127.1:469626-497074 GCF_036365525.1 Heterodontus francisci | reverse complement strand
GTCAGGGAGAGGAGGCGGTGAAGATTGATAGAATGGGAGGGTAGAGTTCTGGATACCCCATTATAGGAGGGGTATTAGAGTCAGGGAGAGGAGGCGGTGAAGGTTGATAGAATGGGACGGTAGAGTTCTGGTTACCCCATTATAGGAGGGGTATTAGAGTCAGGGAGAGGGGGCAGTGAAGATTGATAGAATGGGAGGGCAGAGATCTGGATACCCCATTATAGGAGGGGTATTAGACTCAGCGAGAGGGGGCAGTGAAGATTGATAGAATGGGAGGGTAGAGTTCTGGATACCCCATTATAGGAGGGGTATTAGAGTCAGGGAGAGGGGGCAGTGAAGATTGATAGACTTGGAGGGTAGAGTTCTGGATACCCCATTATAGGAGTGGTATTTGAGTCAGGGAGAGTGGGCAGTGAAGATTGTTAGAATGGGAGGGTAGAGTTCTGGATACCCCATTATAGGAGTGGTATTTGAGTCAGGGAGAGGGGTCGGCGAAGATTGATAGAATGGGAGGGTAGAGTTCTGGTTACCCCATTATAGGAGTGGTATTTGAGTCAGGGAGAGGGGGCAGTGAAGATTGATAGAATGGGAGGGTAGAGTTCTGGATACCCCATTATAGGAGGGGTATTAGATTCAGGGAGAGTGGGCAGTTAAGATTGTTCGAATGGGAGGGTAGAGTTCTGGATACCCATTATAGGAGGGGTATTAGAGTCAGGGAGAGGGGGCAGTGAAGATTGATAGAATGGGAGGGTAGAGTTCTGGTTACCCCATCATAGGAGGGGTATTAGAGTCAGGGAGAGGAGGCGGTGAAGATTGATAGAATGGGAGGGTAGAGTTCTGGTTACCCCATTATAGGAGGGGTATTAGATTCAGGGAGAGTGGGCAGTTAAGATTGTTCGAATGGGAGGGTAGAGTTCTGGATTCCCATTATAGGAGGGGTATTAGACTCAGGGAGAGGGGGCAGTGAAGATTGATAGAATGGGAGGGTAGAGTTCTGGTTACCCCATTAAAGGAGGGGTATTAGAGTCAGGGAGAGGGGGCAGTGAAGACTGATAGAATGGGAGGGTAGAGTTCTGGATACCCCATTATAGGAGGGGTATTAGTGTCAGGGAGAGGAAGCAGTGAAGATTGATAGAATGGGAGGGTAGAGTTCTGGATACCCCATTATAGGAGGGGTATTAGAGTCAGGGAGAGGGGGCAGTGAAGATTGATAGAATGGGAGGGTAGAGTTCTGGTTACCCCATCATAGGAGGGGTATTAGAGTCAGGGAGAGGAAGCGGTGAAGATTGATAGAATGGGAGGGTAGAGTTCTGGTTACCCCATTATAGGAGGGGTATTAGATTCAGGGAGAGTGGGCAGTTAAGATTGTTCGAATGGGAGGGTAGAGTTCTGGATACCCATTATAGGAGGGGTATTAGACTCAGGGAGAGGGGGCAGTGAAGATTGATAGAATGGGAGGGTAGAGTTCTGGTTACCCCATTATAGGAGGGGTATTAGAGTCAGGGAGAGGAGGCTGCGAAGATTGATGGCATGGGAGGGTAGAGTTCTGGATACCCCATTATAGGAGGGGTATTAGAGTCAGGGAGAGAGGCGGCGAAGATTGATGGCATGGGAGGGTAGAGTTCTGGATACCCCATTATAGGAGGGGTATTAGAGTCAGGGAGAGGGGGCAATGAAGATTGATAGAGTGGGAGGGTAGAGTTCTGGATACCCCCTTATAGGAGTGGTATTTGAGTCAGGGAGAGTGGGCAGTGAAGATTGTTAGAAAGGGAGGGTAGAGTTCTGGATACCCCATTATAGGAGGGGTATTAGAGTCAGGGAGAGGGAGCAGTGAAGATTGATAGAATGGGAGGGTAGAGTTCTGGATACCCCATTATAGGAGGGGTATTAGAGTCAGGGAGAGGGGGCAGTGAAGATAGATAGAATGGGAGGGTAGAGTTCTGGATACCCCATTATAGGAGGGGTATTAGAGTCAGGGAGAGGGGGCGGTGAAGAGTGAATGAGTGGGAGGGTAGAGTTCTGGATACCCCATTTTAGGAGGGGTATTAGAGTCAGGGAGAGGGGGCGGTGAAGATTGAATGAGTGGGAGGGTAGAGTTCTGGATACCCCATTAGAGGAGGGGTATTCGAGTCAGGAAAGGGGACATTGAAGATTGATAGAATGGGAGGGTAGAGTTCTGGATACCCCATTATAGGAGGGGTATTAGAGTCAGGGAGAGGGGGCAGTGAAGATTGATAGAATGAGAGGGTAGAGTTCTGGATACCCCATTATAGGAGGGGTATTAGAGTCAGGGAGAGGGGGCAGTGAAGATTGATAGAATGGGAGGGTAGAGTTCTGGATACCCCATTATAGGAGGGGTATTAGAGTCAGGGACAGGGGGCGGCGAAGATTGATAGAATGGGAGGGTAGAGTTCTGGATACCCCATTATAGGAAGGGTATTAGAGTCAGGGAGAGGGGGCAGTGAAGATTGATAGAATGGGAGTGTAGAATTCTGGAAACCCCAATATAAGAGGGGTATTAGAGTCAGGGAGAGATGGGGGGGGGGGGGCGTCAAAATTGGTAGAAACGGACCGTAGAGTTCTGGATACCCCATTAGAGGAGGGGGATTAGAGTAAGGGAGAAGGGGCAGTGAAGATTGATAGAATGGGAGGGTAGAGTTCTGGATACCCCATTATAGGAGGGGTATTAGAGTCAGGGAGAGGGGGCAGTGAAGATTGATGGAGTGGGAGGGTAGAGATCTGGATACCCCATTATAGGAGGGGTATTAGAGTCCGGGAGAGGGGGCAGTGAATATTGATGGACGGGGAGGGTAGAGTGCTGGATACCCCATTATAGGAGGGGTATTAGAGTCAGGAAGAGGGAGCAGTGAAGATTGATAGAATGGGACGGTAGAGTTCTGGGTATCCCATTATAGGAGGGGTATTAGAGTCCGGAAGAGGGGGCAGTGAAGATTGATAGAATGGGAGGGTAGAGTTCTGGATACCCCATTATAGGAGGGGTATTAGAGTCAGGGAGAGGGGGCGGTGAAGAGTGAATGAGTGGGAGGGTAGAGTTCTGGTTACCCCATTATAGGAGGGGTATTAGAGTCAGGGAGAGGGGGCAGTTAAGATTGATAGAATGGGAGGGTAGAGTTCTGGATACCCATTACAGGAGGGGTATTAGAGTCAGGGAGAGGGGGCAGTGAAGATAGATAGAATGGGAGGGTAGAGTTCTGGATACCCCATTATAGGAGGGGTATTAGAGTCAGGGAGAAGGGGCAGTGAAGATTGATAGAGTGGGAGGGTAGAGTTCTGGATGACCCATTATAGGAGGGGTATTAGAGTCAGGGAGAGGGGGCAGTGAAGATTGATAGAGTGGGAGGGTAGAGTTCTGGATACCCCATTATAGGAGGGGTATTAGAGTCAGGGAGAGGGGGCAGTGAAGATTGATAGAGTGGGAGGGTAGAGTTCTGGATACCCCATTATAGGAGGGGTATTAGAGTCAGGGAGAGGGGGCAGTGAAGATTGATAGAGTGGGAGGGTAGAGTTCTGGTTACCCCATTATAGGAGGGGTATTAGAGTCAGGGAGAGGGGGCAGTGAAGATTGATAGAGTGGGAGGGTAGAGTTCTGGATGACCCATTATAGGAGGGGTATTAGAGTCAGGGAGAGGGGGCAGTGAAGATTGATAGAGTGGGAGGGTAGAGTTCTGGATACCCCATTATAGGAGGGGTATTAGAGTCAGGGAGAGGGGGCAGTGAAGATTGATAGAGTGGGAGGGTAGAGTTCTGGATACCCCATTATAGGAGGGGTATTAGAGTCAGGGGAGGGGGCAGTGAAGATTGATAGAGTGGGAGGGTAGAGTTCTGGTTACCCCATTATAGGAGGGGTATTAGAGTCAGGGAGAGGGGGCAGTGAAGATTGATAGAATGGGAGGGTAGAGTTCTGGATACCCCATTATAGGAGGGGTATTAGAGTCAGGGAGAGGAGGCGGTGAAGGTTGATAGAATGGGAGGGTAGAGTTCTGGTTACCCCATTATAGGAGTGGTATTAAAGTCAGGGAGAGGGGGCAGTGAAGATTGATAGAATGGGAGGGCAGAGTTCTGGATACCCCATTATAGGAGGGGTATTAGACTCAGGGAGAGGGGGCAGTGAAGAATGATAGAATGGGAGGGTAGAGTTCTGGATACCCCATTATAGGAGGGGTATTAGAGTCAGGGAGAGGAGGCGGTGAAGATTGATAGAATGGGAGGGTAGAGTTCTGGATACCCCATTATAGGAGGGGTATTAGAGTCAGGGAGAGGAGGCGGTGAAGGTTGATAGAATGGGACGGTAGAGTTCTGGTTACCCCATTATAGGAGGGGTATTAGAGTCAGGGAGAGGGGGCAGTGAAGATTGATAGAATGGGAGGGCAGAGATCTGGATACCCCATTATAGGAGGGGTATTAGACTCAGCGAGAGGGGGCAGTGAAGATTGATAGAATGGGAGGGTAGAGTTCTGGATACCCCATTATAGGAGGGGTATTAGAGTCAGGGAGAGGGGTCGGCGAAGATTGATAGAATGGGAGGGTAGAGTTCTGGTTACCCCATTATAGGAGTGGTATTTGAGTCAGGGAGAGGGGGCAGTGAAGATTGATAGACTTGGAGGGTAGAGTTCTGGATACCCCATTATAGGAGTGGTATTTGAGTCAGGGAGAGTGGGCAGTGAAGATTGTTAGAATGGGAGGGTAGAGTTCTGGATACCCCATTATAGGAGTGGTATTTGAGTCAGGGAGAGGGGTCGGCGAAGATTGATAGAATGGGAGGGTAGAGTTCTGGTTACCCCATTATAGGAGTGGTATTTGAGTCAGGGAGAGGGGGCAGTGAAGATTGATAGAATGGGAGGGTAGAGTTCTGGATACCCCATTATAGGAGGGGTATTAGATTCAGGGAGAGTGGGCAGTTAAGATTGTTCGAATGGGAGGGTAGAGTTCTGGATACCCATTATAGGAGGGGTATTAGAGTCAGGGAGAGGGGGCAGTGAAGATTGATAGAATGGGAGGGTAGAGTTCTGGTTACCCCATCATAGGAGGGGTATTAGAGTCAGGGAGAGGAGGCGGTGAAGATTGATAGAATGGGAGGGTAGAGTTCTGGTTACCCCATTATAGGAGGGGTATTAGATTCAGGGAGAGTGGGCTGTTAAGATTGTTCGAATGGGAGGGTAGAGTTCTGGATTCCCATTATAGGAGGGGTATTAGACTCAGGGAGAGGGGGCAGTGAAGATTGATAGAATGGGAGGGTAGAGTTCTGGTTACCCCATTAAAGGAGGGGTATTAGAGTCAGGGAGAGGGGGCAGTGAAGACTGATAGAATGGGAGGGTAGAGTTCTGGATACCCCATTATAGGAGGGGTATTAGTGTCAGGGAGAGGAAGCAGTGAAGATTGATAGAATGGGAGGGTAGAGTTCTGGATACCCCATTATAGGAGGGGTATTAGAGTCAGGGAGAGGGGGCAGTGAAGATTGATAGAATGGGAGGGTAGAGTTCTGGTTACCCCATCATAGGAGGGGTATTAGAGTCAGGGAGAGGAAGCGGTGAAGATTGATAGAATGGGAGGGTAGAGTTCTGGTTACCCCATTATAGGAGGGGTATTAGATTCAGGGAGAGTGGGCAGTTAAGATTGTTCGAATGGGAGGGTAGAGTTCTGGATACCCATTATAGGAGGGGTATTAGAGTCAGGGAGAGGGGGCAGTGAAGATTGATAGAATGGGAGGGTAGAGTTCTGGTTACCCCATTATAGGAGGGGTATTAGAGTCAGGGAGAGGAGGCTGCGAAGATTGATGGCATGGGAGGGTAGAGTTCTGGATACCCCATTATAGGAGGGGTATTAGAGTCAGGGAGAGAGGCGGCGAAGATTGATGGCATGGGAGGGTAGAGTTCTGGATACCCCATTATAGGAGGGGTATTAGAGTCAGGGAGAGGGGGCAATGAAGATTGATAGAGTGGGAGGGTAGAGTTCTGGATACCCCCTTATAGGAGTGGTATTTGAGTCAGGGAGAGTGGGCAGTGAAGATTGTTAGAAAGGGAGGGTAGAGTTCTGGATACCCCATTATAGGAGGGGTATTAGAGTCAGGGAGAGGGAGCAGTGAAGATTGATAGAATGGGAGGGTAGAGTTCTGGATACCCCATTATAGGAGGGGTATTAGAGTCAGGGAGAGGGGGCAGTGAAGATAGATAGAATGGGAGGGTAGAGTTCTGGATACCCCATTATAGGAGGGGTATTAGAGTCAGGGAGAGGGGGCGGTGAAGAGTGAATGAGTGGGAGGGTAGAGTTCTGGATACCCCATTTTAGGAGGGGTATTAGAGTCAGGGAGAGGGGGCGGTGAAGATTGAATGAGTGGGAGGGTAGAGTTCTGGATACCCCATTAGAGGAGGGGTATTCGAGTCAGGAAAGGGGACATTGAAGATTGATAGAATGGGAGGGTAGAGTTCTGGATACCCCATTATAGGAGGGGTATTAGAGTCAGGGAGAGGGGGCAGTGAAGATTGATAGAATGAGAGGGTAGAGTTCTGGATACCCCATTATAGGAGGGGTATTAGAGTCAGGGAGAGGGGGCAGTGAAGATTGATAGAATGGGAGGGTAGAGTTCTGGATACCCCATTATAGGAGGGGTATTAGAGTCAGGGACAGGGGGCGGCGAAGATTGATAGAATGGGAGGGTAGAGTTCTGGATACCCCATTATAGGAAGGGTATTAGAGTCAGGGAGAGGGGGCAGTGAAGATTGATAGAATGGGAGTGTCGAATTCTGGGAACCCCAATATAAGAGGGGTATTAGAGTCAGGGAGAGATGGGGGGGGGGGGCGTCAAAATTGGTAGAAACGGACGGTAGAGTTCTGGATACCCCATTAGAGGAGGGGGATTAGAGTAAGGGAGAAGGGGCAGTGAAGATTGATAGAATGGGAGGGTAGAGTTCTGGATACCCCATTATAGGAGGGGTATTAGAGTCAGGGAGAGGGGGCAGTGAAGATTGATGGAGTGGGAGGGTAGAGATCTGGATACCCCATTATAGGAGGGGTATTAGAGTCCGGGAGAGGGGGCAGTGAATATTGATGGACGGGGAGGGTAGAGTGCTGGATACCCCATTATAGGAGGGGTATTAGAGTCAGGAAGAGGGAGCAGTGAAGATTGATAGAATGGGACGGTAGAGTTCTGGGTATCCCATTATAGGAGGGGTATTAGAGTCCGGAAGAGGGGGCAGTGAAGATTGATAGAATGGGAGGGTAGAGTTCTGGATACCCCATTATAGGAGGGGTATTAGAGTCAGGGAGAGGGGGCGGTGAAGAGTGAATGAGTGGGAGGGTAGAGTTCTGGATACCCCATTTTAGGAGGGGTATTAGAGTCAGGGAGAGGGGGCGGTGAAGATTGATAGAGTGGGAGGGTAGAGTTCTGGATACCCCATTATAGGAGGGGTATTAGAGTCAGGGAGAGGGGGAAGTGAAGATTGATAGAGTGGGAGGGTAGAGTTCTGGATACCCCATTATAGGAGGGGTATTAGAGTCAGGGAGAGGGGGCAGTGAAGAGTGAATGAGTGGGAGGGTAGAGTTCTGGATACCCCATTATAGGAGGGGTATTAGAGTCAGGGAGAGGGGGAAGTGAAGATTGATAGAGTGGGAGGGTAGAGTTCTGGATACCCCATTATAGGAGGGGTATTAGAGTCAGGGAGAGGGGGCAGTGAAGATAGATAGAATGGGAGGGTAGAGTTCTGGATACCCCATTATAGGAGGGGTATTAGAGTCAGGGAGAGGGGGCAGTGAAGATTGATAGAATGGGATGGTAGAGTTCTGGATACCCCATTATAGGAGGGGTATTAGAGTCAGGGAGAGGGGGCAGTGAAGATTGATAGAATGGGATGGTAGAGTTCTGGATACCCCATTTTAGGAGGGGTATTAGAGTCAGGGAGAGGGGGCGGTGAAGATTGATAGAGTGGGAGGGTAGAGTTCTGGATACCCCATTATAGGAGGGGTATTAGAGTCAGGGAGAGGGGGAAGTGAAGATTGATAGAGTGGGAGGGTAGAGTTCTGGATACCCCATTATAGGAGGGGTATTAGAGTCAGGGAGAGGGGGCAGTGAAGAGTGAATGAGTGGGAGGGTAGAGTTCTGGATACCCCATTATAGGAGGGGTATTAGAGTCAGGGAGAGGGGGAAGTGAAGATTGATAGAGTGGGAGGGTAGAGTTCTGGATACCCCATTATAGGAGGGGTATTAGAGTCAGGGAGAGGGGGCAGTGAAGATAGATAGAATGGGAGGGTAGAGTTCTGGATACCCCATTATAGGAGGGGTATTAGAGTCAGGGAGAGGGGGCAGTGAAGATTGATAGAATGGGAGGGTAGAGTTCTGGATACCCCATTTTAGGAGGGGTATTAGAGTCAGGGAGAGGGGGCAGTGAAGATTGATAGAGTGGGAGGGTAGTGTTCTGGACAGCACATTATAGGAGGGGTATTAGAGTCAGGGAGAGGGGGAAGTGAAGATTGATAGAGTGGGAGGGTAGAGTTCTGGATACCCCATTATAGGAGGGGTATTAGAGTCAGGGAGAGGGGGAAGTGAAGATTGATAGAGTGGGAGGGTAGAGTTCTGGATACGCCATTATAGGAGTGGTATTAGAGTCAGGGAGAGGGGGCAGTGATGTTTGATGGAATGGGAGGGTAGAGTTCTGGATACCTCATTATAGGCGGGGTATTAGAGTCCGGGAGAGGGGCAGTGAAGATTGATAGAATGGGAGGGTAGAGATCTGGATACCCCATCATAGGAGGGGTATTAGATTCCGGGAGAGGGGGCAGTGAATATTGATGGAATGGCAGGGTAGAGTTCTGGATACCCCATTATAGGAGGGGTATTAGAGTCAGGGACAGGGGGCGGCGAAGATTGATAGAATGGGAGGGTAGAGTTCTGGATAGCCCATTATAGGAGGGGTATTAGAGTCAGGGAGAGGGGGCAGTGAAGATTGATAGAGTGGGAGGGTAGAGTTCTGGTTACCCCATTATAGGAGGGGTATTAGAGTCAGGGAGAAGGGGCAGTGAAGATTGATAGAATGAGAGGGTAGAGTTCTGGATGCCCCATTATAGGAGGGGTATTAGAGTCAGGGAGAGGGGGCAGTGAAGATTGATAGAGTGGGAGGGTAGAGTTCTGGTTACCCCATTATAGGAGGGGTATTAGAGTCAGGGAGAGGGGGCAGTTAAGATTGATAGAATGGGAGGGTAGAGTTCTGGATACCCATTACAGGAGGGGTATTAGAGTCAGGGAGAGGGGGCAGTGAAGATAGATAGAATGGGAGCGTAGAGTTCTGGATACCCCATTATAGGAGGGGTATTAGAGTCAGGGAGAGGGAGCAGTGAAGATTGATAGAGTGGGAGGGTAGAGTTCTGGATGACCCATTACAGGAGGGGTATTAGAGTCAGGGAGTGGGGGCAGTGAAGATTGATAGAATGGGAGGGTAGAGTTCTGGTTACCCCATTATAGGAGGGGTATTAGAGTCAGGGAGAGGGCGCAGTGAAGATTGATAGAATGGGAGGGTAGAGTTCTGGATACCCCATTATAGGAGGGGTATTAGAGTCAGGGAGAGGAGGCGGTGAAGGTTGATAGAATGGGAGGGTAGAGTTCTGGTTACCCCATTATAGGAGTGGTATTAAAGTCAGGGAGAGGGGGCAGTGAAGAATGATAGAATGGGAGGGCAGAGTTCTGGATACCCCATTATAGGAGGGGTATTAGACTCAGGGAGAGGGGGCAGTGAAGAATGATAGAATGGGAGGGTAGAGTTCTGGATACCCCATTATAGGAGGGGTATTAGAGTCAGGGAGAGGAGGCGGTGAAGATTGATAGAATGGGAGGGTAGAGTTCTGGATACCCCATTATAGGAGGGGTATTAGAGTCAGGGAGAGGGAGCGGTGAAGATTGATAGAATGGGACGGTAGAGTTCTGGATACCCCATTATAGGAGTGGTATTGGATTCAGGGAGAGGAGGCAGTGAATATTGATAGAATGGGAGGGTAGAGTTCTGGATACCCCATTATAGGAGGGGTATTAGAGTCAGGGAGAGGGGGCGGTGAAGATTGATAGAGAGGGAGGGTAGAGTTCTGGATACCCCATTATAGGAGGGGTATTAGAGTCAGGGAGAGGGGGCAGTGAAGATAGATAGAATGGGAGGGTAGAGTTCTGGATACCCCATTATAGGAGGGGTATTAGAGTCAGGGAGAGGGGGCGGTGAAGAGTGAATGAGTGGGAGGGTAGAGTTCTGGATACCCCATTTTAGGAGGGGTATTAGAGTCAGGGAGAGGGGGCGGTGAAGATTGATAGAGTGGGAGGGTAGAGTTCTGGATACCCCATTATAGGAGGGGTATTAGAGTCAGGGAGAGGGGGAAGTGAAGATTGATAGAGTGGGAGGGTAGAGTTCTGGATACCCCATTATAGGAGGGGTATTAGAGTCAGGGAGAGGGGGCAGTGAAGATTGATAGAATGGGAGGGTAGAGTTCTGGATACCCCATTATAGGAGGGGTATTAGAGTCAGGGAGAGGGGGCAGTGAAGATAGATAGAATGGGAGGGTAGAGTTCTGGATACCCCATTATAGGAGGGGTATTAGAGTCAGGGAGAGGGGGTAGTGAAGATTGATAGAATGGGATGGTAGAGTTCTGGATACCCCATTATAGGAGGGGTATTAGAGTCAGGGAGAGGGGGCAGTGAAGATTGATAGAATGGGAGGTTAGAGTTCTGGATACCCCATTATAGGAGGGGTATTAGAGTCAGGGACAGGGGGCGGCGAAGATTGATAGAGTGGGAGGGTAGAGTTTTGGATACCCCATTATAGGAAGGGTATTAGAGTCAGGGAGAGGGGGCAGTGAAGATTGATAGAATGGGAGTGTAGAATTTTGGGAACCCCATTATAAGAGGGGTATTAGAGTCAGGGAGAGATGGGGGGGGGGGGGCGTCAAGATTGGTAGAAACGGACGGTAGAGTTCTGGATACCCCATTAGAGGAGGGGGATTAGAGTAAGGGAGAAGGGGCAGTGAAGATTGATAGAATGGGAGGGTAGTTCTGGATACCCCATTATAGGAGGGGTATTAGAGTCAGGGAGAGAAAGCAGTGAAGATTGATGGAGTGGGAGGGTAGAGATCTGGATACCCCATTATAGGAGGGGTATTAGAGTCCGGGAGAGGGGGCAGTGAATATTGATGGAATGGCAGGGTAGAGTTCTGGATACCCCATTACAGGAGGGGTATTAGAGTCCGGGATATGGGGCAGTGAAGATTGATAGAATGGGAGTGTAGAATTCCAGGGAACCCCATTAAAAGAGGGGTATTAGAGTCAGGGAGTGAAGGGGGGGGCGTCAAGATTGGTAGAAACGGACGGTAGAGATCTGGATACCCCATTAGAGGAGGGGTATTAGAGTAAGGGAGAAGGGGCAGTGAAGATTGATAGAATCGGAGGGTAGAGTTCTGGATACCCCATTATAGGAGGGGTATTAGAGTCAGGGACAGGGGGCGGCGAAGATTGTTAGAATGGGAGGGTAGAGTTCTGGATACCCCATTATAGGAGGGGTATTAGAGTCAGGGAGAGGGGGAAGTGAAGATTGATAGAGTGGGAGGGTAGAGTTCTGGATACCCCATTATAGGAGGGGTATTAGAGTCAGGGAGAGGGGGAAGTGAAGATTGATAGAGTGGGAGGGTAGAGTTCTGGATACGCCATTATAGGAGTGGTATTAGAGTCAGGGAGAGGGGGCAGTGATGTTTGATGGAATGGGAGGGTAGAGTTCTGGATACCTCATTATAGGCGGGGTATTAGAGTCCGGGAGAGGGGCAGTGAAGATTGATAGAATGGGAGGGTAGAGATCTGGATACCCCATCATAGGAGGGGTATTAGATTCCGGGAGAGGGGGCAGTGAATATTGATGGAATGGCAGGGTCGAGTTCTGGATACCCCATTATAGGAGGGGTATTAGAGTCAGGGACAGGGGGCGGCGAAGATTGATAGAATGGGAGGGTAGAGTTCTGGATAGCCCATTATAGGAGGGGTATTAGAGTCAGGGAGAGGGGGCAGTGAAGATTGATAGAGTGGGAGGGTAGAGTTCTGGTTACCCCATTATAGGAGGGGTAGTAGAGTCAGGGAGAAGGGGCAGTGAAGATTGATAGAGTGGGAGGGTAGAGTTCTGGATGCCCCATTATAGGAGGGGTATTAGAGTCAGGGAGAGGGGGCAGTGAAGATTGATAGAGTGGGAGGGTAGAGTTCTGGTTACCCCATTATAGGAGGGGTATTAGAGTCAGGGAGAGGGGGCAGTTAAGATTGATAGAATGGGAGGGTAGAGTTCTGGATACCCATTACAGGAGGGGTATTAGAGTCAGGGAGAGGGGGCAGTGAAGATAGATAGAATGGGAGGGTAGAGATCTGGATACCCCATTATAGGAGGGGTATTAGAGTCAGGGAGAAGGGGGCAGTGAAGATTGATAGAGTGGGGAGGGTAGAGTTCTGGATGACCCATTATAGGAGGGGTATTAGAGTCAGGGAGAGGGGGCAGTGAAGATTGATAGAGTGGGAGGGTAGAGTTCTGGTTACCCCATTATAGGAGGGGTATTAGAGTCAGGGAGAGGGGGCAGTGAAGATTGATAGAATGGGAGGGTAGAGTTCTGGATACCCCATTATAGGAGGGGTATTAGAGTCAGGGAGAGGAGGCGGTGAAGGTTGATAGAATGGGAGGGTAGAGTTCTGGTTACCCCATTATAGGAGTGGTATTAAAGTCAGGGAGAGGGGGCAGTGAAGATTGATAGAATGGGAGGGCAGAGTTCTGGATACCCCATTATAGGAGGGGTATTAGACTCAGGGAGAGGGGGCAGTGAAGAATGATAGAATGGGAGGGTAGAGTTCTGGATACCCCATTATAGGAGGGGTATTAGAGTCAGGGAGAGGAGGCGGTGAAGATTGATAGAATGGGAGGGTAGAGTTCTGGATACCCCATTATAGGAGGGGTATTAGAGTCAGGGAGAGGAGGCGGTGAAGGTTGATAGAATGGGACGGTAGAGTTCTGGATACCCCATTATAGGAGGGGTATTAGAGTCAGGGAGAGGGGGGCAGTGAAGATTGATAGAATGGGAGGGCAGAGATCTGGATACCCCATTATAGGAGGGGTATTAGACTCAGCGAGAGGGGGCAGTGAAGATTGATAGAATGGGAGGGTAGAGTTCTGGATACCCCATTATAGGAGGGGTATTAGAGTCAGGGAGAGGGGGCAGTGAAGATTGATAGACTTGGAGGGTAGAGTTCTGGATACCCCATTATAGGAGTGGTATTTGAGTCAGGGAGAGTGGGCAGTGAAGATTGTTAGAATGGGAGGGTAGAGTTCTGGATACCCCATTATAGGAGTGGTATTTGAGTCAGGGAGAGGGGTCGGCGAAGATTGATAGAATGGGAGGGTAGAGTTCTGGTTACCCCATTATAGGAGTGGTATTTGAGTCAGGGAGAGGGGGCAGTGAAGATTGATAGAATGGGAGGGTAGAGTTCTGGATACCCCATTATAGGAGGGGTATTAGATTCAGGGAGAGTGGGCAGTTAAGATTGTTCGAATGGGAGGGTAGAGTTCTGGATACCCATTATAGGAGGGGTATTAGAGTCAGGGAGAGGGGGCAGTGAAGATTGATAGAATGGGAGGGTAGAGTTCTGGTTACCCCATCATAGGAGGGGTATTAGAGTCAGGGAGAGGAGGCGGTGAAGATTGATAGAATGGGAGGGTAGAGTTCTGGTTACCCCATTATAGGAGGGGTATTAGATTCAGGGAGAGTGGGCAGTTAAGATTGTTCGAATGGGAGGGTAGAGTTCTGGATTCCCATTATAGGAGGGGTATTAGACTCAGGGAGAGGGGGCAGTGAAGATTGATAGAATGGGAGGGTAGAGTTCTGGTTACCCCATTAAAGGAGGGGTATTAGAGTCAGGGAGAGGGGGCAGTGAAGACTGATAGAATGGGAGGGTAGAGTTCTGGATACCCCATTATAGGAGGGGTATTAGTGTCAGGGAGAGGAAGCAGTGAAGATTGATAGAATGGGAGGGTAGAGTTCTGGATACCCCATTATAGGAGGGGTATTAGAGTCAGGGAGAGGGGGCAGTGAAGATTGATAGAATGGGAGGGTAGAGTTCTGGTTACCCCATCATAGGAGGGGTATTAGAGTCAGGGAGAGGAAGCGGTGAAGATTGATAGAATGGGAGGGTAGAGTTCTGGTTACCCCATTATAGGAGGGGTATTAGATTCAGGGAGAGTGGGCAGTTAAGATTGTTCGAATGGGAGGGTAGAGTTCTGGATACCCATTATAGGAGGGGTATTAGACTCAGGGAGAGGGGGCAGTGAAGATTGATAGAATGGGAGGGTAGAGTTCTGGTTACCCCATTATAGGAGGGGTATTAGAGTCAGGGAGAGGAGGCTGCGAAGATTGATGGCATGGGAGGGTAGAGTTCTGGATACCCCATTATAGGAGGGGTATTAGAGTCAGGGAGAGAGGCGGCGAAGATTGATGGCATGGGAGGGTAGAGTTCTGGATACCCCATTATAGGAGGGGTATTAGAGTCAGGGAGAGGGGGCAATGAAGATTGATAGAGTGGGAGGGTAGAGTTCTGGATACCCCCTTATAGGAGTGGTATTTGAGTCAGGGAGAGTGGGCAGTGAAGATTGTTAGAAAGGGAGGGTAGAGTTCTGGATACCCCATTATAGGAGGGGTATTAGAGTCAGGGAGAGGGAGCAGTGAAGATTGATAGAATGGGAGGGTAGAGTTCTGGATACCCCTTTATAGGAGGGGTATTGGAGTCAGTGAGAGGAGGCGGTGAAGATTGATAGAATGGGAGGGTAGAGTTCTGGATACCCAATTATAGGAGGGGTATTAGAGTCAGGGAGAGGGGGCAGTGAAGATTGATAGAATGGGAGGGTAGTGTTCTGGTTACCCCATTATAGGAGGGGTATTAGAGTCAGGGAGAGGGGGCGGTGAAGATTGATCGAATGGGAGGGTAGAGTTCTGGATACCCCATTATAGGAGGGGTATTAGAGTCAGGGAGAGTTGGCAGTGAAGATTGTTAGAATGGGAGGGTAGAGTTCTGGATACCCATTATAGGAGGGGTATTAGAGTCAGAGAGAGTGGGCATTGAAGATTGATAGAATGGGAGGCTGGATTTCTGGATACCCCATTATAGGAGGGGTATTAGAGTCAGGGAGAGTTGGCAGTGAAGATTGTTAGAATGGGAGGGTAGAGTTCTGGATACCCATTATAGGAGGGGTATTAGAGTCAGGGAGAGATGGCAGTGAAGATTGTTAGAATGGGAGGGTAGAGTTCTGGATACCCCATTATAGGAGGGGTATTAGAGTCAGGGAGAGGGGGCAGTGAAGATTGATAGAATGGGAGGGTAGAGTTCTGGATACCCCATTATAGGAGGGGTATTAGAGTCAGGGAGAGGGGGCAGTGAAGATTGATAGAATGGGACGGTAGAGTTCTGGATACCCCATTATAGGAGGGGTATTAGAGTCAGGGAGTGTTGGCAGTGAAGATTGTTAGAATGGGAGGGTAGAGTTCTGGATACCCATTATAGGAGGGGCATTAGAGTCAGAGAGAGTTGGCATTGAAGATTGATAGAATGGGAGGGTAGAGTTCTGGATACCCCATTATAGGAGTGGTATTAGATTCAGGGAGAGGAGGCAGTGAAGATTGATAGAATGGGAGGGTAGAGCTCTGGATACCCCATTATAGGAGGGGTATTAGAGTCAGGGAGAGGGGGCATTGAAGATTGATAGAATGGGAGGGTAGAGTTCTGGATACCCCATTATAGGAGTGGTATTAGATTCAGGGAGAGGAGGCAGTGAAGATTGATAGAATGGGAGGGTAGAGTTCTGGTTACCCCATCATAGGAGGGGTATTAGAGTCAGGGAGAGGAGGCGGTGAAGATTGATAGAATGGGAGGGTAGAGTTCTGGTTACCCCATTATAGGAGGGGTATTAGATTCAGGGAGAGTGGGCAGTTAAGATTGTTCGAATGGGAGGGTAGAGTTCTGGATTCCCATTATAGGAGGGGTATTAGACTCAGGGAGAGGGGGCAGTGAAGATTGATAGAATGGGAGGGTCGAGTTCTGGTTACCCCATTAAAGGAGGGGTATTAGAGTCAGGGAGAGGGGGCAGTGAAGACTGATAGAATGGGAGGGTAGAGTTCTGGATACCCCATTATAGGAGGGGTATTAGTGTCAGGGAGAGGAAGCAGTGAAGATTGATAGAATGGGAGGGTAGAGTTCTGGATACCCCATTATAGGAGGGGTATTAGAGTCAGGGAGAGGGGGCAGTGAAGATTGATAGAATGGGAGGGTAGAGTTCTGGTTACCCCATCATAGGAGGGGTATTAGAGTCAGGGAGAGGAAGCGGTGAAGATTGATAGAATGGGAGGGTAGAGTTCTGGTTACCCCATTATAGGAGGGGTATTAGATTCAGGGAGAGTGGGCAGTTAAGATTGTTCGAATGGGAGGGTAGAGTTCTGGATACCCATTATAGGAGGGGTATTAGACTCAGGGAGAGGGGGCAGTGAAGATTGATAGAATGGGAGGGTAGAGTTCTGGTTACCCCATTATAGGAGGGGTATTAGAGTCAGGGAGAGGAGGCTGCGAAGATTGATGGCATGGGAGGGTAGAGTTCTGGATACCCCATTATAGGAGGGGTATTAGAGTCAGGGAGAGAGGCGGCGAAGATTGATGGCATGGGAGGGTAGAGTTCTGGATACCCCATTATAGGAGGGGTATTAGAGTCAGGGAGAGGGGGCAATGAAGATTGATAGAGTGGGAGGGTAGAGTTCTGGATACCCCCTTATAGGAGTGGTATTTGAGTCAGGGAGAGTGGGCAGTGAAGATTGTTGGAAAGGGAGGGTAGAGTTCTGGATACCCCATTATAGGAGGGGTATTAGAGTCAGGGAGAGGGAGCAGTGAAGATTGATAGAATGGGAGGGTAGAGTTCTGGATACCCCTTTATAGGAGGGGTATTGGAGTCAGTGAGAGGAGGCGGTGAAGATTGATAGAATGGGAGGGTAGAGTTCTGGATACCCCATTATAGGAGGGGTATTAGAGTCAGGGAGAGGGGGCAGTGAAGATTGATAGAATGGGAGGGTAGTGTTCTGGTTACCCCATTATAGGAGGGGTATTAGAGTCAGGGAGAGGGGGCGGTGAAGATTGATCGAATGGGAGGGTAGAGTTCTGGATACCCCATTATAGGAGGGGTATGAGAGTCAGGGAGAGTTGGCAGTGAAGATTGTTAGAATGGGAGGGTAGAGTTCTGGATACCCATTATAGGAGGGGTATTAGAGTCAGAGAGAGTGGGCATTGAAGATTGATAGAATGGGAGGCTGGATTTCTGGATACCCCATTATAGGAGGGGTATTAGAGTCAGGGAGAGTTGGCAGTGAAGATTGTTAGAATGGGAGGGTAGAATTCTGGATACCCATTATAGGAGGGGTATTAGAGTCAGGGAGAGATGGCAGTGAAGATTGTTAGAATGGGAGGGTAGAGTTCTGGATACCCCATTATAGGAGGGGTATTAGAGTCAGGGAGAGGGGGCAGTGAAGATTGATAGAATGGGAGGGTAGAGTTCTGGATACCCCATTATAGGAGGGGTATTAGAGTCAGGGAGAGGGGGCAGTGAAGATTGATAGAATGGGACGGTAGAGTTCTGGATACCCCATTATAGGAGGGGTATTAGAGTCAGGGAGTGTTGGCAGTGAAGATTGTTAGAATGGGAGGGTAGAGTTCTGGATACCCATTATAGGAGGGGCATTAGAGTCAGAGAGAGTGGGCATTGAAGATTGATAGAATGGGAGGGTAGAGTTCTGGATACCCCATTATAGGAGTGGTATTAGATTCAGGGAGAGGAGGCAGTGAAGATTGATAGAATGGGAGGGTAGAGCTCTGGATACCCCATTATAGGAGGGGTATTAGAGTCAGGGAGAGGGGGCATTGAAGATTGATAGAATGGGAGGGTAGAGTTCTGGATACCCCATTATAGGAGTGGTATTAGATTCAGGGAGAGGAGGCAGTGAAGATTGATAGAATGGGAGGGTAGAGCTCTGGATACCCCATTATAGGAGGGGTATTAGAGTCAGGGAGAGTGGGCAATGAAGATAGATAGAATGGGAGGGTAGAGTTCTGGATACCCCATTATCGGAGAGGTATTAGAGTCAGGGAAAGGGGGCAGTGAAGATTGATAGAATGGGAGGGTAGAGTTCTGGATACCCCATTATAGGAGGGGTATTAGAGTCAGGGAGAGGGGGCGGTGAAGATTGATAGAGAGGGAGGGTAGAGTTCTGGATACCGCATTATAGGAGGGGTATTAGAGTCAGAGAGAGGGGGCAGTGAAGATAGATAGAATGGGAGGGTAGAGTTCTGGATACCCCATTATAGGAGGGGTATTAGAGTCAGGGAGAGGGGGCGGGGAAGAGTGAATGAGTGGGAGGGTAGAGTTCTGGATACCCCATTTTAGGAGGGGTATTAGAGTCAGGGAGAGGGGGCAGTGAAGATTGATAGAATGGGAGGGTAGAGTTCTGGATACCCCATTATCGGAGAGGTATTAGAGTCAGGGAGAGGGGGCAGTGAAGATTGATAGAATGAGAGGGTAGAGTTCTGGATACCCCATTATAGGAGGGGTATTAGAGTCAGGGAGAGGGGGCAGTGAAGATTGATAGAATGGGAGGGTAGAGTTCTGGATACCCCATTCTAGGAGGGGTATTAGAGTCAGGGAGAGGGGGCAGTGAAGATTGATAGAATGGGAGGGTAGAGTTCTGGATACCCCATTATAGGAGGGGTATTAGAGTCAGGGAGATGGGGCAGTGAAGATTGATAGAATGAGAGGGTAGAGTTCTGGATACCCCATTATAGGAGGGGTATTAGAGTCAGGGAGAGGGGGCAGTGAAGATTGATAGAATGGGAGGGTAGAGTTCTGGATACCCCATTCTAGGAGGGGTATTAGAGTCAGGGAGAGGGGGCAGTGAAGATTGATAGAATGGGAGGGTAGAGTTCTGGATACCCCATTATAGGAGGGGTATTAGAGTCAGGGAGAGGGGGCAGTGAAGATTGATAGAATGGGAGGGTAGAGTTCTGGATACCCCATTCTAGGAGGGGTATTAGAGTCAGGGAGAGGGGGCAGTGAAGATTGATAGAGTGGGAGGGTAGAGTTCTGGATACCCCATTCTAGGAGGGGTATTAGAGTCAGGGAGAGGGGGCAGTGAAGATTGATAGAATGGGAGGGTAGAGTTCTGGTTACCCCATTATAGGAGGGGTATTAGAGTCAGGGAGATGGGGCAGTGAAGATTGATAGAATGAGAGGGTAGAGTTCTGGATACCCCATTATAGGAGGGGTATTAGAGTCAGGGAGAGGGGGCAGTGAAGATTGATAGAATGGGAGGGTAGAGTTCTGGATACCCCATTCTAGGAGGGGTATTAGAGTCAGGGAGAGGGGGCAGTGAAGATTGATAGAGTGGGAGGGTAGAGTTCTGGATACCCCATTATAGGAGGGGTATTAGAGTCAGGGAGAGGGGGCAGTGAAGATTGATAGAATGGGAGGGTAGAGTTCTGGATACCCCATTATCGGAGGGGTATTAGAGTCAGGGAGATGGGGCAGTGAAGATTGATAGAATGAGAGGGTAGAGTTCTGGATACCCCATTATAGGAGGGGTATTAGAGTCAGGGAGAGGGGGCAGTGAAGATTGATAGAATGGGAGGGTAGAGTTCTGGATACCCCATTCTAGGAGGGGTATTAGAGTCAGGGAGAGGGGGCAGTGAAGATTGATAGAATGGGAGGGTAGAGTTCTGGTTACCCCATTATAGGAGGGGTATTAGAATCAGGGAGAGGGGGCAGTGAAGATTGTTAGTAGGAGGGGTTCAGATCTGGATTCCCTATTATAGGACGGGTATTAGAGTCAGGGAGAGGGGGCGGTGAAGATTGTTAGAATGGGAGGGTAGTGTTATGGATACCCTATTACAAGGAGGGGTATTAGAGTCAGGGAGAGGGGTCAGTGAAGATTGATAGAGTGGGAGGGTAGAGTTTTGGATACCCCATTAAAGGAGGCCTATTAGTTTCAGGGAGAGGGGGCGGCGAAGATTGATAGAATGGGATGGTAGAGTTCTGGTTACCCCATTATAGGAAGGGTATTAGAGTCAGGGAGAGGGGGCAGTGAAGATTGATAGAATGGGAGTGTAGAATTCTGGGAACCCCATTATAAGAGGGGTATTAGAGTCAGGGAGAGATGGGGGGGAGCGTCAAGATTGGTAGAAACGGACGGTAGAGTTCTGGATACCCCATTAGAGGAGGGGGATTAGAGTAAGGGAGAAGGGGCAGTGAAGATTGATAGAATGGGAGGGTAGAGTTCTGGATACCCCTTTATAGGAGGGGTATTAGAGTCCGGGAGAGGGGGCAGTGAATATTAATGGAATGGCAGGGTAGAGTTCTGGATACCCCATTACAGGAGGGGTATTAGAGTCCGGGATATGGGGCAGTGAAGATTGATAGAATGGGAGTGTAGAATTCCAGGGAACCCCATTAAAAGAGGGGGATTAGAGTCAGGGAGTGAAGGGGGGGGCGTCAAGATTGGTAGAAACGGACGGTAGAGATCTGGATACCCCATTAGAGGAGGGGTATTAGAGTAAGGGAGAAGGGGCAGTGAAGATTGATAGAATGGGAGGGTAGAGTTCTGGATATTCCATTACAGGAGGGGTATTAGAGTCAGGGAGAAGGGGCAGTGAAGATTGATAGAATGGGAGGGTAGAGTTCTGGATACCCCATTATAGGAGGGGTATTAGAGTCAGGGAGAGGGGGCGGTGAAGATTGATAGAGTGGGAGGGTAGAGTTCTGGATACCCCATGATAGGAGGGGTATTAGAGTCAGGGAGAGGGGGCGGTGAAGATTGATAGAGTGGGAGGGTAGAGTTCTGGATACCCATTATAGGAGGGGTATTAGAGTCAGGGAGAGGGGGAAGTGAAGATTGATAGAGTGGGAGGGTAGAGTTCTGGATACCCCATTATAGGAGGGGTATTAGAGTCAGGGAGAGGGGGCGGCGAAGATTGATAGAATGGGAGGGCAGAGTTCTGGATACCCCATTATAGGAGGGGTATTAGAGTCAGGGAGAGGAGGCGGTGAAGGTTGAAAGAATGGGAGGGTAGAGTTCTGGTTACCCCATTATAGGAGGGGTATTAGAGTCAGGGAGAGGGGGCAGTGAAGATTGATAGAATGGGAGGGCAGAGTTCTGGATACCCCATTATAGGAGGGGTATTAGAGTCAGGGAGAGGAGGCGGTGAAGGTTGATAGAATGGGAGGGTAGAGTTCTGGTTACCCCATTATAGGAGGGGTATTAGAGTCAGGGAGAGGGGGCGGCGAAGATTGATAGAATGGGAGGGCAGAGTTCTGGATACCCCATTATAGGAGGGGTATTAGAGTCAGGGAGAGGAGGCGGTGAAGGTTGATAGAATGGGAGGGTAGAGTTCTGGTTACCCCATTATAGGAGTGGCATTAAAGTCAGGGAGAGGGGGCAGTGAAGATTGATAGAATGGGAGGGCAGAGTTCTGGATACCCCATTATAGGAGGGGTATTAGACTCAGGGAGAGGGGGCAGTGAAGAATGATAGAATGGGAGGGTAGAGTTCTGGATACCCCATTATAGGAGGGGTATTAGACTCAGGGAGAGGGGGCAGTGAAGAATGATAGAATGGGAGGGTAGAGTTCTGGATACCCCATTATAGGAGGGGTATTAGAGTCAGGGAGAGGAGGCGGTGAAGATTGATAGAATGGGAGGGTAGAGTTCTGGATACCCCATTATAGGAGGGGTATTAGAGTCAGGGAGAGGAGGCGGTGAAGGTTGATAGAATGGGACGGTAGAGTTCTGGTTACCCCATTATAGGAGGGGTATTAGAGTCAGGGAGAGGGGGCAGTGAAGATTGATAGAATGGGAGGGCAGAGATCTGGATACCCCATTATAGGAGGGGTATTAGACTCAGGGAGAGGGGGCAGTGAAGATTGATAGAATGGGAGGGTAGAGTTCTGGATACCCCATTATAGGAGGGGTATTAGAGTCAGGGAGAGGGGGCAGTGAAGATTGATAGAATGGGAGGGTAGAGTTCTGGATACCCCATTATAGGAGGGGTATTAGAGTCAGTGTGGCGGGCAGTGAGGATTGATAGAATGGGAGGGTAGAGTTCTGGATACCCCATTATAGGAGGGGTATTAGAGTCAGGAAGAGGGGGCAGTGAAGATTGATAGAATGGGAGGTTAGAGTTCTGGACAGCCCATTATAGGAGGGGTATTAGCGTCAGGGAGAGGGGGCGGTGAAGATTGATAGAATGGGAGGGTAGAGTTCTGGATATCCCATTATAGGAGGGGTATTAGAGTCAGGGAGAGGGGGCAGTGAAGATTGATGGAGTGGGAGGGTAGAGTTCTGGTTACCCCATTATAGGAGGGGTATTAGAGTCAGGGAGAGGGGGCAGTGAAGATTGATGGAGTGGGAGGGTAGAGTTCTGGTTACCCCATTATAGGAGGGGTATTAGAGTCAGGGAGAGGGGGCAGTGAAGATTGATAGAATGGGAGGGTAGAGTTCTGGATACCCATTTATTGGAGGGGTATTAGAGTCAGGGAGAGGGGGCAGTGAGGATTGATAGAATGGGAGGGTAGAGTTCTGGTTACCCCATTATAGGAGGGGTATTAGAGTCAGGGAGAGTGGGCAGTGAAGATTGATAGAATGGGAGGGTAGAGTTCTGGATACCCCATTCTAGGAGGGGTATTAGAGTCAGGGAGAGGGGGCAGTGAAGATTGATAGAATGGGAGGGTAGAGTTCTGGATACCCCATTGTAGGAGGGGTATTTGAGTCAGGGAGAGGGGGCAGTGAAGATTGATAGAATGGGAGGGTAGAGTTCTGGATACCCCATTATAGGAGGGGTATTAGAGTCAGTGTGGCGGGCAGTGAGGATTGATAGAATGGGAGGGTAGAGTTCTGGATACCCCATTATAGGAGGGGTATTAGAGTCAGGGAGAGGGGGCAGTGAAGATTGATAGAATGGGAGGGTAGAGTTCTGGATAGCCCATTATAGGAGGGGTATTAGAGTCAGGGAGAGGGGGCAGTGAAGATTGATAGAATGAGAGGGTAGAGTTCTGGATAGCCCATTATAGGAGGGGTATTAGAGTCAGGGAGAGGGGGCAGTGAAGATTGATAGAATGGGAGGGTAGAGTTCTGGATAGCCCATTATAGGAGGGGTATTAGAGTCAGGGAGAGGGGGCAGTGAAGATTGATAGAATGGGAGGGTAGAGTTCTGGACAGCCCATTATAGGAGGGGTATTAGCGTCAGGGAGAGGGGGCGGTGAAGATTGATAGAATGGGAGGGTAGAGTTCTGGATATCCCATTATAGGAGGGGTATTAGAGTCAGGGAGAGGGGGCAGTGAAGATTGATGGAGTGGGAGGGTAGAGTTCTGGTTACCCCATTATAGGAGGGGTATTAGAGTCAGGGAGAGGGGGCAGTGAAGATTGATAGAATGGGAGGGTAGAGTTCTGGACAGCCCATTATAGGAGGGGTATTAGAGTCAGGGAGAGGGGGCAGTGAAGATTGATAGAATGGGAGGGTAGAGTTCTGGACAGCCCATTATAGGAGGGGTATTAGAGTCAGGGAGAGGGGGCAGTGAAGATTGATAGAATGGGAGGGTAGAGATCTGGATACCCCATTATAGGAGGGGTATTAGAGTCAGGGAGAGGGGGCAGTGAAGATTGATAGAATGGGAGGGTAGAGTTCTGGACAGCCCATTATAGGAGGGGTATTAGAGTCAGGGAGAGGGGGCAGTGAAGATTGATAGAATGGGAGGGTAGAGTTCTGGATACCCCATTATAGGAGGGGTATTAGAGTCAGGGAGAGGGGGCAGTGAAGATTGATAGAATGGGAGGGTAGAGTTCTGGATACCCATTTATTGGAGGGGTATTAGAGTCAGGGAGAGGGGGCAGTGAGGATTGATAGAATGGGAGGGTAGAGTTCTGGATACCCCATTATAGGAGGGGTATTAGAGTCAGGGAGAGGGGGCAGTGAAGATTGATAGAATGGGAGGGTAGAGTTCTGGACAGCCCATTATAGGAGGGGTATTAGCGTCAGGGAGAGGGGGCAGTGAAGATTGATAGAATGGGAGGGTAGAGATCTGGATACCCCATTATAGGAGGGGTATTAGAGTCAGGGAGAGGGAGCAGTGAAGATTGATAGAATGGGAGGGTAGAGTTCTGGATATCCCATTATAGGAGGGGTATTAGAGTCAGGGAGAGGGGGCAGTGAAGATTGATGGAGTGGGAGGGTAGAGTTCTGGTTACCCCATTATAGGAGGGGTATTAGAGTCAGGGAGAGGGGGCAGTGAAGATTGATAGAATGGGAGGGTAGAGTTCTGGACAGCCCATTATAGGAGGGGTATTAGAGTCAGGGAGAGGGGGCAGTGAGGATTGATAGAATGGGAGGGTAGAGTTCTGGATACCCCATTCTAGGAGGGGTATTAGAGTCAGGGAGAGGGGGCGGTGGAGTGACAGAGTGGGAGGGTAGAGTTCTGGATACCCCATTATAGGAGGGGTATTAGAGTCAGGGAGAGGGGGCAGTGAAGATTGATAGAATGGGAGGGTAGAGTTCTGGATACCTCATTATAGGAGGGGTATTAGAGTCAGGGAGAGGGGGCGGTGGAGTGACAGAGTGGGAGGGTAGAGTTCTGGATACCCCATTATCGGAGGGGTATTAGAGTCAGGGAGAGGGGGCAGTGAAGATTGATAGAATGGGAGGGTAGAGTTCTGGATACCCCATTATAGGAGGGGTATTAGAGTCAGGGAGAGGGGGCAGTGAAGATTGATGGAGTGGGAGGGTAGAGTTCTGGTTACCCCATTATAGGAGGGGTATTAGAGTCAGGGAGAGGGGGCAGTGAAGATTGATAGAATGGGAGGGTAGAGTTCTGGACAGCCCATTATAGGAGGGGTATTAGAGTCAGGGAGAGGGGGCAGTGAGGATTGATAGAATGGGAGGGTAGAGTTCTGGATACCCCATTCTAGGAGGGGTATTAGAGTCAGGGAGAGGGGGCGGTGGAGTGACAGAGTGGGAGGGTAGAGTTCTGGATACCCCATTATAGGAGGGGTATTAGAGTCAGGGAGAGGGAGCAGTGAAGATTGTTAGAATGGGAGGGTAGAGTTCTGGATACCCCATTATAGAAGGGGTATTAGAGTCAGGGAGAGGGGGCAGTGAAGATTGTTAGAATGGGAGGGTAGAGTTCTGGATACCCCATTATAGAAGGGGTATTAGAGTCAGGGAGAGGGGGCAGTGAAGATTGATAGAATGGGAGGGCAGAGTTCTGGTTACCCCATTATAGGAGGGGTATTAGAGTCAGGGAGAGGGGGCGGTGAAGATTGATAGAATGGGAGGGTAGAGTTCTGGATACCCCATTATAGGAGGGGTATTAGAGTCAGGGAGAGGGGGCAGTGAAGATTGATAGAATGGGAGGGTAGAGTTCTGGATACCCCATTATAGGAGGGGTATTAGAGTCAGGGAGAGGGGGCAGTGAAGATAGATAGAATGGGAGGGTAGAGTTCTGGATACCCCATTATAGGAGGGGTATTAGAGTCAGGGAGAGGGGGCGGTGAAGATTGATAGAATGGGAGGGTAGAGTTCTGGATACCCCATTATAGGAGGGGTATTAGAGTCAGGGAGAGGGGGCAGTGAAGATTGATAGAATGGTGGGGGGCTTTATTTTCAGCGTTTCCCAAATGGTATAACCTCTCAGTTCCGGTAATATCCAAGTGTGGTCTAACCCAGGGATATGGAGAGTGGAACTGTGCACAGTGCTCCAAGTGTGGTCTAACCCAGGGATATGGAGACTGGAACTGTGCACAGTGCTCCAAGTGTGGTCTAACCCAGGGATATGGAGAGTGGAACTGTGCACAGTGCTCCAAGTGTGGTCTAACCCAGGGATATGGAGACTGGAACTGTGCACAGTGCTCCAAGTGTGGTCTAACCCAGGGATATGGAGACTGGAACTGTGCACAGTGCTCCAAGTGTGGTCTAACCCAGGGATATGGAGAGTGGAACTGTACACAGTGCTCCAAGTGTGGTCTAACTGAGGGATATGGAGAGTGGAACTGTGCACAGTGCTCCAAGTGTGGTCTAACGGAGGGATATGGAGAGTGGAACTGTGCACAGTGCTCCAAGTGTGGTCTAACCCAGGGATATGGAGAGTGGAACTGTGCACAGTGCTCCAAGTGTGGTCTAACTGAGGGATATGGAGAGTGGAACTGTGCACAGTGCTCCAAGTGTGGTCTAACGGAGGGATATGGAGAGTGGAACTGTGCACAGTGCTCCAAGTGTGGTCTAACCCAGGGATATGGAGAGTGGAACTGTGCACAGTGCTCCAAGTGTGGTCTAACTGAGGGATATGGAGAGTGGAACTGTGCACAGTGCTCCAAGTGTGGTCTAACTGAGGGATATGGAGAGTGGAACTGTGCACAGTGCTCCAAGTGTGGTCTAACCCAGGGATATGGAGAGTGGAACTGTGCACAGTGCTCCAAGTGTGGTCTAACTGAGGGATATGGAGAGTGGAACTGTGCACAGTGCTCCAAGTGTGGTCTAACTGAGGGATATGGAGAGTGGAACTGTGCACAGTGCTCCAAGTGTGGTCTAACTGAGGGATATGGAGAGTGGAACTGTGCACAGTGCTCCAAGTGTGGTCTAACTGAGGGATATGGAGAGTGGAACTGTGCACAGTGCTCCAAGTGTGGTCTAACCCAGGGATATGGAGAGTGGAACTGTGCACAGTGCTCCAAGTGTGGTCTAACTGAGGGATATGGAGAGTGGAACTGTGCACAGTGCTCCAAGTGTGGTCTAACTGAGGGATATGGAGAGTGGAACTGTGCACAGTGCTCCAAGTGTGGTCTAACCCAGGGATATGGAGAGTGGAACTGTGCACAGTGCTCCAAGTGTGGTCTAACCGAGGGATATGGAGAATGGAACTGTGCACAGTGCTCCAAGTGTGGTCTAACCCAGGGATATGGAGAGTGGAACTGTGCACAGTGCTCCAAGTGTGGTCTAACCCAGGGATATGGAGAGTGGGACTGTGCAGTGCTCCAAGTGTGGTCTAACCCAGGGATATGGAGAGTGGAACTGTGCACAGTGCTCCAAGTGTGGTCTAACCCAGGGATATGGAGAGTGGAACTGTGCACAGTGCTCCAAGTGTGGTCTAACCCAGGGATATGGAGAGTGGAACTGTGCACAGTGCACCAAGTGTGGTCTAACCCAGGGATATGGAGAGTGGAACTGTGCACAGTGCTCCAAGTGTGGTCTAACCCAGGGATATGGAGAGTGGAACTGTTCCAGTATTTACCCCGAATCCCCTTTTGAGAGTCACTATTGAATCTGCTTCCACCGTCCTTTCAGGCAGCGAGTCCCAGATCACAACAACTCTCTGCCTC
>NW_027141127.1:452126-464626 GCF_036365525.1 Heterodontus francisci | reverse complement strand
CACTCCCTCAGTACTGACCCTCCGACAGTGAGGCACCCCCTCAGTACTGACCCTCCGACAGTGCTGCACTCCCTCAGTACTGAACCTCCGACAGTGCAGCACTCCCTCAGTGCTGACCCTCCGACAGTGCAGCACTCCCTCAGTACTGACCCTCCGACAGTGCGGTGCTCCCTCAGTACTGACCCCCCGACAGTGCAGCACTCCCTCAGTGCTGACCCTCCGACAGTACGGCACTCCCTCAGAACTGAGCCTCCGACAGTACAGCACTCCCTCAGTACTGACCCTCCGACAGTACGGCACTCCCTCAGAACTGACCCTCCGACAGTACGGCACTCCCTCAGTACTGACCCTCCGACAGTGCAGCACTCCATCATTACTGACCCTCCCACAGTACGGCACTCCCTCAGGACTGACCCTCCGACAGTGCTGCACTCCCACAGTACTGACACTCCGACAGAACGGCACTCTCTCAGTAGTGACCCTCCGACAGAGCGGCGCTCCCTCAGTACTGACCCACCGACAGTGCAGCACTTCCTCAGTACTGACCCTCTGACAGTGCGGCACTCCCTCAGTACTGACCCTCTGACAGTGCGGCGCTCCCTCAGTACTGACCCTCCGAAAGTACGGCACTCCCTCAGTACTGACCCTTCGACAGTGCGGCACTCCCTCAGTACTGACCCTCCGACAGTGCGGCACTCCCTCATTACTGACCCTCCGACAGTGCAGCACTCACTCAGTACTGACCCTCCGACAGTGCGGTGCTCCCTCAGTACTGACCCTCTGACAGTGCGGCGCTCCCTCAGTACTGACCCTCCGAAAGTACGGCACTCCCTCAGTACTGACCCTTCGACAGTGCGGCACTCCCTCAGTACTGACCCTCCGACAGTGCGGCACTCCCTCATTACTGACCCTCCGACAGTGCAGCACTCACTCAGTACTGACCCTCCGACAGTGCGGTGCTCCCTCAGTACTGACCCCCCCCGACAGTGCAGCACTCCCTCAGTGCTGACCCTCCGACAGTACGGCACTCCCTCAGAACTGAACCTCCGACAGTACAGCACTCCCTCAGTACTGACCCTCCGACAGTGCGGTGCTCCGACAGTGCGGCACTCCCTCAGTACTGACCCTGTGACAGAGAGGCACTCCCACAGTACTGACCCACCGACAGTGCGGCACTCCCTCAGAACTGACCCTGTGACAGTGTGGCACTCTCTCAGTACTGACCCACCGACAGTGCGGCACTCCCTCAGAACTGACCCTGTGACAGTGCGGCACTCCCTCAGTACTGACCCTCCGACAGTGCGGCACTCCCTCAGAACTGACCCTGTGACAGAGAGGCACTCCCTCAGTACTGACCCTCCGACAGTGCGGCACTCCCTCAGGACTGACCCACCGACAGTGCGGCACTCCCTCAGAGCTGACCCTGTGACAGAGAGGCACTCCCTCAGTACTGACCCTCCGACAGTGCGGCACTCCCTCAGTACTGACCCTCCGACAGTGCGGCACTCCCTCAGAACTGACCCTGTGACAGAGAGGCACTCCCTCAGTACTGACCCTCCGACAGTGTGGCACTCCCTCAGTCCTGACCCTCCGACAGTGCGGCACTCCCTCAGTACTGACCCTCCGACAGTGCAGCACTCCCTCAGTACTGACCCTCCGACAGTGCAGCACTCCCTCAGTATTGGACCTCCGACAGTGCTGCACTTTCTCAGTCCTGACCCTCCGACAGTGCGGCGCTCCCTCAGTACTGACCCTCCGACAGTGCAGCACTCTCTCAGTACTGACCCTCCGAAAGTATGGCACTCCCTCAGTACTGACCCTCCAACAATGCAGCACTCTCTCAGTACTGACCCTCCGAAAGTGTGTCACTCCCTCAGTACTGACCTTCCAACAACGCAGCACTCTCTGAGTCCTGACCCTCCGACAGTGCAGCACTCCCTCATTACTGACCCTCCCACAGTGCGGTCCTCCCTCATTACTGACTCTCTGACAGTGCAGCACTCCCTCAGTACTGACCCTCCGACAGTGCAGCACTCCCTCAGTACTGACCCTCCGACAGTACGGCACTCCCTCAGTACTGACCCTCCGACAGTAAAGCAATCCCTCAGTACTGACCCTCTGACAGTACGGCACTCCCTCAGTACTGACCCTCCGACAGTGCGGCACTCCCTCAGTACTGACCCTCCGACAGTGCGGCACTCCCTCAGTCCTGACCCTCCGACAGTGCGGCAGTCACTCAGTACTGACCCTCCGACAGTGCGGCATTCACTCTTTCCTGACCCTCCGACAGTGCGGCACTCCCTCAGTTCTGCCCCTCCGACAGTGTGGCACTCCATCAGTACTGACCCTCCTACAGTGCAGCACTCCCTCAGTAATGACCCTCTGACAGTGCAGCACTCCCTCAATACTGACCCTCCGACAGTGCGGCACTCCCTCAGTACTGATCCTCCGACAGTGCAGCACTCTCTCAGTACTGACCCTCCGAAAGTGTGGCACTCCCTCAGTACTGACCCTCCGACTGTACGGCACCCCCTCAGTACTGACCCTCCGACAGTGCGGCACCCCCTCAGTACTGACCCTCCGACTGTGCGGAAACCCTCAGTACTGACCCTCCGACAGTGTGGCACTCCCTCAGTTCTGACCCTCCGACAGTGCGGCACTCCCTCAGTACTGACCTTCCGACAGTGCAGCACTCCCTCAGTACTGACCCTCCGACATTGCAGCACTCCCTCAGTACTGACCCTCCGACAGTGCAGCACTCCCTCAGTGCTGACCCTCCGACAGTGCGGCGCTCCCTCACTACTGTCCCTCCGACAGTGCAGCACTCCCTCAGTACTGACAATCAGACTGTGCGGCACTTTCTCAGTCCTGACCATATGATGGTGCAGCACTTTCTCAGTACTGACCCCCCGACAGTGCGGCACTCTCTCAGTACTGACCCTCCAACAACGCAGCACTCTCTCAGTACTGAACCTCCGACAGTGCAGCACTCTCTCAGTCCTGACCCTCCGACAGTGCAGCACTCCCTCAGTACTGACCCTCCGACAGTGCGGCACTCCCTCAGTGCTGACCCTCCGACAGTGCAGCACTCCCTCAGTACTGACCTTCCGACAGTGCAGCACTCCCTCAGTACTGACCCTCCGACAGTGCAGCACTCCCTCAGTGCTGACCCTCCGACAGTGCGGCGCTCCCTCACTACTGTCCCTCCGACAGTGCAGCACTCCCTCATTACTGACCCTCCAACAACGCAGCACTCTCTCAGTACTGAACCTCCGACAGTGCAGCACTCTCTCAGTCCTGACCCTCCGACAGTGCAGCACTCCCTCAGTACTGACCCTCCAACAACGCAGCACTCTCTCAGTACTGAACCTCCGACAGTGCAGCACTCTCTCAGTCCTGACCCTCCGACAGTGCAGCACTCCCTCATTACTGACCCTCCCACAGTGCGGTCCTCCCTCAGTGCTGACCCTCCGACAGTGCAGCACTCCCTCATTACTGACCCTCCCACAGTGCGGTCCTCCCTCAGTACTGACCCTCCGACAGTGCAGCACTCCCTCATTACTGACCCTCCGACAGTGCGGCGCTCCCTCAGGACTGACCCTCCGACAGTGCAGCACTCCCTCAGTACTGACCCTCCGACAATGCAGCACAACCACAGTACTGATCCTCCGAGAGTGCGGCACTCACTCAGGACTAACCCTCCGACAGTGCAGCACTCCCTCAGTACTGACCATCCGACAGTGCGGTACTCCCTCAGTACTGACACTCTGACAGAGCGGCGCTCCCTTCGTACCGACCCTCTGACAGTGCGGTACTCCCTCAGTACTGACCCTCTGACAGTGCTGCAGTCCCTCAGTACTGACCCTCCGACAGTGCGGCGCTCCCTCAGGACTGACCCTCCGACAGTGCAGCACTCCCTCAGTACTGACCCTCCGACAATGCAGCACAACCACAGTACTGATCCTCCGAGAGTGCGGCACTCACTCAGGACTAACCCTCCGACAGTGCAGCACTCCCTCAGTACTGACCATCCGACAGTGCGGTACTCCCTCAGTACTGACACTCTGACAGAGCGGCGCTCCCTTCGTACCGACCCTCTGACAGTGCAGCACTCCCTCAGTACCGACCCTCTGTCAGTGCGGTACTCCCTCTGTACTGACACTCTGTCAATGCGGCACTCCCTCAGTACCGACCCTCTGACTGTGCAGCACTCCCTCAGTACCGACCCTCTGACAGTGCGGCACTCCCTCTGTACTGACCCTCTGACAGTGCGGCACTCCCTCAGTACCGACCCTCTGACAGTGCAGCACTCCCTCTGTACTGACCCTCTGACAGTGCAGCACTCCCTCAGTACTGACCCTCTGACAGTGTGGCACTCCCTCTGTACTGACCATGTGACAGTGCAGCACTCCCTCAGTACCGACCCTCTGACAGTGCAGCACTCCCTCTGTACTGACCCTCTGACAGTGCGGCACTCCCTCAGTACCGACCCTCTGACAGTGCGGCACTCCCTCTGTACTGACCCTCTGACAGTGCAGCACTCCCTCTGTACTGACCCTCCGACAGTGTGGCACTCCCTCAGTACTGACCCTCCGACAGTGTGGCACTCCCTCAGTACTGACCCTCTGACAGTGCAGCACTCCCTCAGTACTGACGCTCTGACAGTGTGGCGCTCCCTTCGTACTGACCCTCCGACTGTGCTGTGATCCCTCAGTACTGACCCTCTAACTGTGCAGCACTCCCTCAGTACTGACCCTCCGACAGTGCGGCACTCCCTCAGTACTGACCCTCCGACAGTGCGGCACTCCCTCAGAACTGACCCTCCGACAGTGCAGCACTCCCTCAGTACTGACCCTCCGACAGTGCGGCACTCCCTCAGTACTGACCCTCCGACAGTGCAGCACTCCCTCAGTACTGACCCTCCGACAGTGCAGCACTCCCTCAGTACTGACCCTCCGACAGTGCGGCACTCCCTCAGAACTGACTCTCCGACAGTGCGAAACTCCCTCAGTACTGACCCTCTGACAGTGTGGCACTCCCTCAGTGCTGCCCCACCGACAGTGCGGCTCTCCCTTCGTACTGACCCTCCAACGGTGCGGTGATCCCTCAGTCCTGACCCTCTGACTCTGCCGCACTCCCTCATTACTGACCCTCTGGCAGTGCAGCACTCCCTCAGTACTGACCCTCTGACAGTGCAACACGCCCTCAGTACTGACCCTCTGACAGTGCAGCACTCCCTCGGTACTGACCCTCCGACCGTGCAGCACTCCCTCAAGTACTGACCCTCCGACCGTGCAGCACTCCCTCAGTACTGACCCTCTGACAGTGCAACACGCCCTCAGTACTGACCCTCTGACAGTGCAGCACTCCCTCGGTACTGACCCTCCGACCGTGCAGCACTCCCTCAAGTACTGACCCTCCGACCATGCAGCACTCCCTCAGTACTGGTGTCTAAGTCACTCACTCTGTCCTCTCCAGTGAGTGATTGTGTGAGGGAGCCATTGGGTTAAATTCTGATTCAGTTGGAGAGAGACAGGAGCAGGAGTGAGGTTTATTTGATTGTTTATTGTTGTTTTGGGGACAGGGTGCACCCTCCCCTGCCCTGTCGGGGGGAGGTATCAGAGTCTGAAACAGACGTCAGTATCTTGCGACAATGTACAGTCCCCAAACCCAGCCGTCCTCCAGCAGGATGGTGACCGGATTTGTGAATTCTGCTTCGTACCAGTCAGAATACCATGTCGTAAATCTCGCTTTGATTGTGACTTTCGCCTGTGTGCGTAACATCTTCCTGCTGTCGTACTTGCTGAGGTGAAACCTGATGCCGTCTGACTCCGGGACCCTTCTCTGTCCGCCGTCGTTCACTGTCACGATCGCGGTCGTTTTGCATAGGTTTATTATTGTGAGTTCGGGCATGGTTGAGTCTGGTCTGTGGGTGGCAGAAAGTCTCCGGGAATCGAGATGCGAACTGTGGGGGACAGAATCCCAATCTCAGTCAGCAAATCCACTCTGGCTGGGGGAGGTCCCCCCTGACCCTCTATACTTCCTATGTATATTCCCTTGCCTTGTTAGTCCTCCCAAAATGCATCACCTCACACTTCTCAGGATTAAACTCCATTTGCCACTGCTCCGCCCATCTTACCAGCCCATCTATATCGTCCTGTAATCTGAGGCTTTCCTCCTCACTATTTACGACACCACCAATTTGCGTGTCATAGAACATAGAACATAGAACAGTACAGCACAGTACAGGCCCTTCGGCCCACGATGTTGTGCCGAACCTTTAACCTACTCATCTGCGAACTTACTGATCATACCTCCTGTATTCACGTCTAAATCATTAATGTACACTACAAACAGCAAGGGTCCCAGCACCGATCCCTGCGGTACACCACTGGTCACAGGCTTCCACTCGCAAAAACAACCCTCGACCATCACCCTCTGCCTCCTGCCACTGAGCCAATTTTGGATCCAATTTGCCAAATTGCCCCGGATCCCATGGGCTTCTTAACCTTCTTAACCAATCTCCCATGCGGGACCTTATCAAAAGCCTTACTGAAGTCCATGTAGACTACATCAACTGCTTTACCCTCATATACACATCTAGTCACCTCCTCGAAAAATTCAATCAAGTTAGTCAGACACAATCTCCCCCTGACAAAGCCATGCTGACTATCCCTGATTAATCCCTGCCTCTCCAAGTGGAGATTAATCCTGTCCCTCAGAATTTTTTCCAGTAGTTTCCCAACCACTGATGTTAGACTCACCGGCCTGTAGTTACCTGTTTTATCTCTGCTACCCTTCTTGAATAATGGTACCACATTCGCTGTCCTCCAGTCCTCTGGCACCTCTCCCGTGGCCAGAGAGGATTTGAAAATTTGTGTCAGAGTCCCTGCTGTCTCCTCCCTTGCCTCACATAACAGCCTGGGATACATCTCATCTGGGCCTGGGGATTTATCCACTTTTAAGCCCGCTAAAACCACTAATACCTCCTCCCTTTCAATGCTAATTTGTTCGAGTATATCACAATCCCCCTCCCTGATCTCTACACCTACATCGTCCTTCTCCATAATGAACACAGATGAAAAGTAATCATTTAAAACCTCACCTACATCCTCCGGCTCCACACACAGGTTGTCACTTTGGTCCCTGGTTATACTCTTGCCCTTAATATACTTATAAAACGCCTTGGGATTTTCCTTTATCTCGCCTGGCAGTGTTTCTTCATGCCCCCTCTTCACTCTCCTAATTACTTTTTTAAATACCCCCCTACACTTTCTATAATCCTCTAGTGCCTCCTCTGTTTTCAGCACTCTGAATCTGCATAAGCCTCCTTTTTTTTCCCTTATCCAATCCTCAATATCCCTTTACATCCGGGGTTCCCTGGACTTGTTGGTCCTACCCTTCACCTTTAAGGGAACATGTTGGCCCTGAACTCTCACTAGTTCCTTTTTGAATGACTCCCACTGGTCTGATGTAGACTCTCCTACAAGTAGCTGCTCCCAGTCCACTTTGGCCAGATCCTGTTTTATCATATTGAAATCGGCCTTCCCCCAATTCAGTACCTTTATTTCTGGCCCATCTTTGTCCTTTTCCATAACTACCTTAAATCACAGAGTTATGGTCACTATCCCCGAAATTGTCCCCCACTGACACTTTTACCACTTGTCCAGCTTCATTCCCTAGGATTAGGTCCAGTACTGCCCCTTCTCTTGCAGGACTTTCTACGTACTGGCCCAAAAAGCTCTCCTGTATGTACTTTAAGAATTCCTCCCCCTTTTAAGCCTTTTGTACGAAGACTCTCCCAGTTGATATTGGGGAAGTTGAAATCCCCTAATATTATTACCTTATTATTTTTACACCTCTCTGAGATTTGCCTACATATCTGCTCCTCTATCTCTCCCTGACTGTTTGGAGGCCTGTAGTACACTCCCAGCCAAGTGATTGCCCCCTTTTTGTTTTTAAGTTCTACCCATATGGCCTCATTTGAGGAACCTTCGAAGATATCATCCCTCCTTACTGCAGTAATTGACTCCTTGATCAACAGTGCAATGCCACCTCCTCTTTTACCCCCTCCCCTGTCACGCCTGAAGATTCTATACCCTGGAATATTGGGTTGCCAATCCTGCCCCTCCCTCAGCCATGTCTCTGTGATAGCAATAATATCATATTCCCATGTGTTTAATCAATGCCCTCAATTCATCTGCCTTACTAGTGAGACTCCTCGTGTTAAAATTGATACAATCCAGCCGTGCATTTTTCACTTGTGCTTTCACAGGTCTATATTTGCTCGGCCTTCCAGACTGAGTCAGTTTCTCTTCTATATTTGACTGTGCATCACCCCCTACTGTACCTCCACTCTGTATCCCATCTCCCTGCCAAATTCGTTTAACAGCACTAACAAACCACCCAGCAAGGATGTTGGTCCCGTTCCGGTTCAGGTGCAACCCGTCCAACTTGTACAGGTCCCACCTCCGCCAGAAACAGACCCAGTGATCCAGGGAACTAAAGCCCTCCCTCCTGCACCATCTCCTCAGCCACGCATTCATCTGCTCTCCCCTCCTATCCCTATACTCACTAGCACGTGGCACCGGGAGTAATCCAGAGATTACAACCTTTTGAGGTCCTGCTTTTTAATCTGCTACCTAGCTCCCTAAATTCTTGTTGCAGGACCTCATCCCTCTTTCTACCTGTGTCGTTGGTCCCAATGTGTACCACGACCTCTGACTGTTCACCCTCCCCCCTTCAGAATATCCTGCAGCCACTCCGTGACATCCTTGACCCTAGCACCAGGGAGGCAACATACCATCCTGGAGTCACTTTTGTGGCCACAGAAACACCTATCTGTACCCCTTATGATAGACTCCCCTATCATTATAGCTCTCCCACTCCTATTCCTCCCCTCTTGTGCAGCAGAGCCACCCGTGGTGCCACAGACTTGGCTCTTGCTGCATTCCCCTGAGAAGCTATCTCGCCCAACTGTATCCAAAGTGGAAAATCTGTTCGAGAGGGAGATGGGCCCAGGGGACTCCTGCACTACCTTTCGACACAAGATTATTATGTAAACAGCTGATCTCATTCTGAAATCCTTTCCACACAAGATGTATTTTCACCTGCGATCTGTCTCTCTCCATCCCTCCCCGCATGGAGACAGCTCACACTCAATCAGTCCCCGACCTCCCGACACACATCGAGTGTGAGTGAAGAGCATAATTCCGGGAGGAGAGAGAGAAAGAGAGAGAGAGAGGCAGAGGAGAGCAAGAGAAAGACAGGGAGAGAGAAAGAGAGATAGTGTGTGGGGGTGGGGGGGGGGGGGGGGGGGGTGGGGGGGAGAGAGTGAGGGAGAGAGAGAGAGAGAGAAAGAGAGACAGAGAGAGAGACAGATGCAGACAGGGAGTTGGTGGACCGTGACAGACAGACAGATACAGACAGGGAGTTGGGAGACCGTGACAGAGAGACAGATACAGACAGGGAGTTGGGAGACAGAGGGTGGGAAATGTGTCGGAGATTCACACCATCTGCATAAGAAACATACTCACAGTGCAGTGTCGCCTGTCTGCTACGAGGAGGTAACAGTACAAGGCAGTCGTCCCTTATAAAGTGCCAGACGCACCCTTCTCTGGATTCCCTGGGGGTGTGTAGAGTCAGCTGATTTCAGAGAAATCTCAGTGCTGTAGCCTGAACTAAAGAATGTTGAGTTTTGTGTTATTAGATAACATCATTTCAGAGAACTGTGCTGTATCAAAACAGGAAAAAGAAACTCGGGTAAAATAGAAACTAGACATCAGGGGGCAAAGCTTCAGCTGTGGAAAGTGACAGAGAGGATTCAGAGGGAATGCAAGGCAAACGGTGAAATTAAATTGTCAAGGAGCGTAACGAGGAATAATAAAGTATTTTCCAGACATGACAATGAGAGGAAGATGGGGATAAAGATCGGGATAACGATAGGGATAAAGATAGGGATAGGGTCACTCAGAGACGCACACAATAAACTCACACGTAATGACAGGCAGAAATAGGAAATATCTTATAAAAGATCACAGGAGATTGCAGATAGAATGGGGGGAGATAACTGATCCAATAATCGAACAGAGGGAGATGATAACTCCCGGTCTGGAGTGATTCAATCCAGGCATATTAAGGGGATGTGAGTGGAATGAGATACGAGTTACTGGTGACAGATCAGTGACAGGGAAGGAGCAGGGGAGTGGGATTAATTGGAGAGCTTTATCACAGAGCTAGCACAGGCTCATTGGGCCAAATGGCCTCCGAATGGTCAGTCTGATTCCGAGAAGGGGACAGTTTAGAGGGAGCTTTACTCTGTATCTAACCCCCCCCGTACTGTACCTGTCCTGGGGAGTGTTTGATGGGGGACAGTTTAGAGGGAGCTTTACTCTGTATCTAACCCCCCCGTACTGTACCTGTCCTGGGGAGTGTTTGATGGGGGACAGTTTAGAGGGAGCTTTACTCTGTATCTAACCCCCGTACTGTACCTGTCCCTGGAGTGTTTGATGGGGACAGTGTAGAGGGAGCTTTACTCTGTATCTAACCCCCCGTGCTGTACCTGTCCTGGGGAGTGTTTAATGGGGGATAGTGTAGAGGAAGCTTTACTCTGTATCTAACCCCCGTACTGTACCTGTCCTGGGAGTGTTTGATGGAGGACAGTGTAGAGGGAGCTTTACTCTGTATCTAACCCCCTGTGCTGTACCTGTCCTGGGAGTGTTTAATGGGGGATAGTGTAGAGGAAGCTTTACTCTGTATCTAACCCCCGTACTGTACCTGTCCTGGGAGTGTTTTGATGGAGGACAGTGTAGAGGGAGCTTTACTCTGTATCTAACCCCCCGTGCTGTACCTGTCCTGGGCGTGTTTGATGGGGGACAGTGTCGAGGGAGCTTTACTCTGCATCTAACCCCCGTGCTGTACCTGTCCTGGGTTGCAGGTTTGGGCGGCGCTGTCTATGGAGCCTTGGTGAGTTGCTGCAGTGCATCTTGTAGATGGTACACACTGCTGCCACTGTGCTTCGGTGGTGGAGGGAGTGAATGTTTGTAGATGGGGTGCCGATCAAGCGGGCTGCTTTGTCCTGGATGGTGTCGAGCTTGCTGAGTGTTTCTGGAATGAGGCTGCGATTCGCTGCACTCTCTCTTGCTTTCCCGAACTGGCGACACTCTCTTCATCCTCTCTCTCTCTCTTTCTCTCTCCCCCCCAGGGGTTGTCAGAGCCTCCAGTATATTTCCCATCCTCAGTGCTATCCTCCTGCTGATGGGGGGTCTCTGTATTGCTGCCAGCCGCTTCTACAAGACCAAACGTAACATCATCCTGGGGTCAGGAATTCTTTTTGTCGCTGCCGGTGAGTCTGGGGACTTTCTCCATTGGAGTGGACCCTCGGAAAGGAGAGGACTGAGGGAGTACCTGAGAGGAATAGAGAAGGCTGAGGGGTCACCTGATTGAGGTTTTTAAGATTGTGAATGGGTTTTCGATAGGGTCGACGTAGAGAAGATGTTTCCGCTCAGGGCGAGACCGGAACGAGGGAGCCATTGATCTAAGGTAATCACTAATAAATCCAATGTGGGGTGGGGGGGGGAATTCAGGAGAGACGTCTTTCCCCAGAGAGTGGGGAGAATGTGGAACCCGCAACCACAGGGAGTGGGTTGAGGCGAGTCGCAGAGATGTATTTTGAGGGGTGGGGGGGGGGGGTGGATAAACACACGAGGGAGAAAGGAATAGGAGGACATGTTGACGGGGGAAGGGGTGAGATGAAGAGGGGGACGGGGAGGAGGCTCGTGTGGAGCAGAAAACACCCGGGCACGGAGCTGGGGAGAGGGGCTGGATAATCTATGTAACTTTGTGACATACGTTCTCTCTCTCTCTCTCTCTTTCTGTCTGTCTCTCTCTCCCTCTCTGCCTCTGTCTCTCTCTCTCTCTCTATGTCTCTCTCTCTCCCTCTCTCTCTCTGTCTCTCTCTCTCTCTATGTCTCTCTCTCTCTCTCTCTCTCTTTCTGTCTGTCTGTCTCTCTCTCCCTCTCTCTCTCTTTCTCTGTCTCTCTCTCTCTCTATGTCTCTCTCTCTCCCTCTCTCTCTCTTTCTCTGTCTCTCTCTCTCTCTATGTCTCTCTCTCTCTCTTTCTGTCTGTCTGTCTCTCTCTCCCTCTCTCTCTCTTTCTCTGTCTCTCTTCTCTCTCTCTCTCTCTCTCTCTCTCTCTCTCTCTTCTCTCTGTCTGTCTCTCTCTCTCCTCTCTCTCTCTTTCTCTGTCTCTCTCTCTCTTTATGTCTCTCTCTCTATGTCTCTCTCTTTCTCTGTCTCTCTGCCTTCTGTCTCTCTCTCTCTCTCTATGTCTCTCTCTCTCTCTCTCTGTCTGTCTGTCTCTCTCTCTCTCTCTCCTCTCTTCTCTCTTTCTCTCTCTCTGCCTCTGTCTCTCTCTTTCTGTCTCTGTCTCTCTCTCTGTCTCTCTCTGTCACTCTCTCTCTCTCTCCCTCTCTCTCTCTTTCTCTGTCTCTCTCTCTCTA